>NC_070640.1:18015266-18217766 GCF_947347685.1 Pleuronectes platessa | reverse complement strand
TGACTGTGCATGTGTTTGGGACTAATAAAAGCATCTTAATCTAATCTTAATCTTGTTCCGGCTCCAGCTCCCCTTGCGACCCTAAAGTAAAAGTGTTATAGGTAATGGGTAGATGAATCATATGGGTCAACTACAAATTAAAGTGTAATGTTATTATCCTGGTTGAGTATATAGAAAAGCTGTAACATTTTCTGCCAAGTAACAATCTCCGGGGCACAGGTAGAGAACAGGTACTGGTCTGTATTCTGTATTCTGTTTGAAATGAGGCAGGTCTCAGAAGACGGCCATTATAAATATAAGTCCCTCTCAGAACCTCTTTAAACCTGTTTCTATACCACTGCTTCAGAACTTTACTGCTGCCCTTCATCCATAAAATGACTATCGCGTCTCTGATCTGCATTCTCAATGGCGACACTCGATCACTCTCAGTCTCCCTCTCCTGGAGCCCATTTCTTATTCTCTCTTTGTCCTGTTCCTGCGTCCAGACTCTCTCCTCTCCTCTCGGTTTAGGAGGCAGTAAAAAGCTGGGAGCTTCTTTCATAGGATCAAGGTTAACCCTGTGAGAAGACATAAGATCCCTGTCGGCCCTCGGTGTGGTCGGCCATTTGTTTTATTTCGGCCAAACTGGGCTGAGAATTGGGTTCAGGTGTCCTCCCCTGCTTCTGGAGATGCTTCACTTTGTGCTAGTGAGCGTCTGTGCCACTGTCTGCGGTGGCTGAGTGTGTCGACGTCCGATCGGTGGTGATTACAGTGAAGGAGAGGGTTTGTGCGTTTGTGCTCGAGTGTGTTTGTGCGTCGCGTTTACACAGCGGCTCTTTCCCTTTGATGACCGCCCCCTTAAGTCATTGATGCAATCTCTGAGAGCCTCTGTGAGAACACACTTCTTTCTTTAAATCGTCCCTGCTCACGGAGAGCTCTGAGAAGCAGACGAGAAATAATCAACAGCGTGCCGAGCGCTACATCACCTCCTCCACTGCTGCAAGGGAGTAGTCGAGGGGATGAGAACAGGTGTGTAGCCTGCACGTCTGTGTCTGTGTGAGCGGGAATGTGTGGTGTGTGGTGTGTGTGTAGTGTGGGGGGGTGTGCAGACAAAAGGGGCTGTGGAACATCTGGATGCCGGTGATAGCTCTGCTCGCACGCGTTACGAGCCAAATTAATCAAACCTGGTGGGGAGACTGTCAAGTGTGTTGGTGTGTGTGTGTGACGTGTATTAAGAGTTGATCCACGTCGTAGACAACACAGGGCCGACGCTCGCTGTCGTCCAGGGAGGGCGGGGTGGGGGCTGGAGGAGAGAGGAGGGGAAACGGAGGGAGCAGTGAAAGTATAAATCAATGGGTTTGACGTGGACAGGGTGACTGCGCTCGATACAATAGAGTCGGTTCCCGGGGAGAAGAGAAGCAGACACATTATGTTGTTGGCCTCCAAAGCTCCATTAGTCCCACTGGAGGCAAACACTCACAACATCTGGCCTCTTATACACGAGTCAACACTAGCTTCAGGCGTTGTACCTTGCTTTAACATACGTTAACTGTATAACATGTTTCTCCCTCTGGATATTTAACCAGTGACAATGCATTTGAAGGTTAGAACACAATATGCATTAATTCTTCATTATAATTTCTAAAAACAGTGAGACCTCGGTTATATATTTTGTTGACTTACTTGTACTTACATTGTCCAGAACGTTTCCAACAATGTTCAAACCCAAAGAAATGAATTATTCAAGGTTTTGGGTCGTTTCATTTAAGGTTGCCGCTAAATTGCATCATATCTGCTTTACCCCCATTGCTTTGCCTGTCTCTGCTTTAACTTCCTTGTCAGACATTGTATGATAAAGGAAAACAGACTGTTAGCCAGATAGCCAGTCTGCTTTTTTTTCATTCCACTGTATTTGTCACTCGTACTGGATCATGAGGTCACCGGAAGCCCCAAAATATTGCCCATTGTCAACGATGCTAACTTCTGGTCAGACAACAGCTGATGGCATCCCAGATTCCCTCAGTAGTTGTTACTAAACTAGTAATGTAACGATTATACTCTTCCCTCTAAATATTAGCACCACTGTGCCTAAAAACAGACACTAAATTAAACCCAAGAAAGTGAAACTCACTTAATTTTGGACCCATGGGTGAACAGGGCCGTGTTTGCAAATCAATGAGGTAGAGAAACTATGAATGTGATTAAGCCAGAGGTGCGTCTCCTCCTCCTCCTCCTCCTCCTCCTCCTCCTCCTCTGGTTGTGATGGTATTGGGAAGGCAGCAGCAGCAACAGCAGCGGTCACTTATTTCCCAACTTGACTGGAGGGTCGATTAGAATTAGCATTCCCCTCTATATGAAACCTGTGGGGATTTACAAGCCACTGTTTCAGTTGCTCGTCTCACTCGAGGGCTTTTGCTGCAAAATTGAAATCGTTACTCTGGTATAAACGAGTGCTTGTAAGTTAGTTAGTTATACAAGACAACATTTCCCCCTCTTCCGTGGCCTCCCTGTTCTCCCCCATGTTAATGTGAGTGTATTATATCAGCATTGATTTTCGACACATGAATATATCACGTTAACTGCGGAAGCGTGCTGGGTCAGGGGTTTATGCAGTGGTCAATTCAGCATCAGGGGAATGATAAAGGAACTGTGCAGACTTTATTCTGTGTCGAGGAGGACGAGGGTCTGGCGCACAGCTCTTTTACATCCTACAAATTTTCTTTCCAAAATTCCCTTCTTGATAGCTTTGAAAAATTGTACTTCCTGAGTTTGAAGTGATATTTCCTCTTCATCCTTTCTCCAAAAGACTGTTTTTTGTTTTGTGTCTTTGTCATCCTCAAATAACGACCAAATAATATTTCACTCGGCTAAAGAGAACCAAGATTTTTCAGACAAAGTAGCTCTGATTTGCTCTGTCGATAAAGTGTTTTTCGTGTTGGCAGCGGCCCTCAGATGGATCCCCTGTTTATTACCTTTATTTATTTCCCTCTCTTCTTTCTCTCTGTTAAGTATCCCTCCCTCGCATTCTCTCTGTCTGTCGAGGAGGGCAGGTAGCGCTGACGGCTGTGAAATTGAATTAAGCGTGCCTTCCACCCATCGCCTCCTCCTCCTCCTCAACCTCCTCTGACACGCGGAGGTTTTAATGATCATGAAGCTGGGAAGCATTCGAAATGGCAAACACTTAATTGAGAGAAATGAATGGGGCAGCGGCATGATTCATTCGTCTAAACAGGGGAACGCAGGGAGCAGAGGGTCGTCCCATCTTTAATTTCTCTTCCCCCCCTTCCCCCTTCAGCCACTTGCTCAAAAGGGAATGTGGGAAAATTTCATTAGGTGAGTTGTGGGATAAATCAACATGACGAATCTCTCCGCTCACCTTAATTGTGTTTCCCTCAGCAGAAAGTCAGACAGGGGCGCAGTTGGATGTTGTGGATGCTTTTGGTCGTTTGGAGAGGTGATGGAGCGTGGTGAAGATTGATTGAATTGAATGTACATGGTATTTATCAGTCAAAGAAATTTGTTTTTTTACACCGCAAGACAAACTGCTAAATTGAACAGAAATATGAGGTGTACAACAAGATATCATGAGTCCACTGTCAAGAAATTTACAGAAATTTACTGTATTATTTCACAGGTTTTTTTTCAATAAAATTAAATGTAAATTATATTTTACTTTTATTAGAAATATTAACCTTACATTTTTTTATCAGGTTTATTGTTTAGTGGTGTGGAATGTTAAATTACATAGAGTTTTATGTATTTTGTGTGTCTTTATTTGCATTTGTATATTTTTTTATTTTATTTTATTCTCAGCAAGAACAAAGCAAGCAAATCTGCAACATTAGAATGGCACTCAGCAAAGTGCATAGTTCCTCCAAGGCCCAAAAGTCTCTTTAAATTCAATCAAGCTACACCAAATTTCAAACACTCAGAGATTTCTGTTCCCAAAATGTGTTTGATTGTTTTTTACATCAAGATCTATGAGTTATTCTCTGAGAAATCAGTAAAAAAGTTGAAAATCTTCCCACATCTTAAGAAAAGTTACTGGATTTCCCCTGCCAATCTGGATTCATGGAAATCCGCGTAGTTGTTTTTGTGTATACTCGCTTACAAACAAACAAATAAACTAATAAACCAACCAACAAACAGACAGGGGTTAAAACAAAGGTAACCAGCGTTTCACCAGAGCTTTAATCGGTGTTCTGCAAAGGTTACTCATGATGGCAGAGTGAAGACTTAACGTGTCGTGGGTCAGAAGGCCTGACCCAGTAAGGAACCCTTTCATTACCAACATCATTAGCTGCCGCCGACCACAGTTTGAATCGCACATCAGGGACGAGCCAACAGATCTGCCTAAATCACCTCACAGCTCTGTCTCCTCTCTGCTTAGAGCATGTGCGGAGACCTCCTGCACTGTGCAGGGGTTAATGTGGGTGACCCCCCCCCCCCGCCCTCCCCTTCTCAGCCCTCCCTCTCCTCTACGACACGGCCCGCCCGACAGCTCGGCTCAACCCATCACTCCGTTCCCGGCCGACCCGGCCTAATCTGTGATTATGTGTCAAGCAGGAGGCCATTTATTCCAGATTAATTTATTCATCTTCCTGGTGTGGCTTCCGCTGCGGGGGATTGATGGAGCAGTATATCAGAGGGAAAGGGAGCAGCAGAGGAGAGATAGAGCTCCTCCACTGCACCCCTCCGCTCCGTGTGAGGGGTGTGTCACCGCTAACGTTCGTGGTAACCTCTCGTCAGCTCGTGTTTGACAGACAATTAATCAGCCAATTAAAGAAAAAAGAATATTAGTAAGGTTCATCGGCCTACATCTTCATAGAGCATGTGCGGAATGTTAATTGTTAATTGTGCCTCGCAGACAGGTCATATCTTAATATTTATCTCTAATAGGAAATAAGTAAAAAGTGTCAGAGAATCAAAGTCTTAATCTGAGTGAATCCTCAGGTCGTCTGCCTCCCCTCTGCTCTGCTTTGTATTAAAGGTTTTGGGAAACCATCCTTTTGATCAATCTCTTCTGGCAATGGGAGAACATTGGTAGCCTTGTCACGTCCTGCACTTTGAATTTTCCAGTTTTATGTTGCGGTTGAGATTCTGCCGTTAGACTAAAATATGACCATGCCCTGTTGAAATCATCCTTGACTTCGTAGTCCTGGTTTAAGCCTTGTTTGGGAGCAAAAGACACATTTAAACTGGACATACACTGTGCGACTTTAACAATGTTGTTAAATTCCATTTCATAGTTAATAATCTGAGATGAGAAGCCAAATCTCATGATTTACGTGCTCAAGTTCGCGCATTGCATCATCAGCTATATACCTTTATAACTTTTTAACCTCTTTGAATCGAAGTTATGTTTCTTTCGCCTGCTTTGAAATAATGAATGCACTCAAACCTGAGGCACTCTCCAACCTTACTGTCTTTCCGAAATAATAATAATAATAATAAAAATAATAATAATAACAAGTTATATTTAAATAGCACCCAAGGACGCTTTAGTATTTAATAGATATAAATGATCGTGTTCACCCGGGTTATTTGGGAGTAAATGCTGATTGTATCCGTTTAGATTGCAGCCAACAGCAGATGTTAGTTTGTTTGGTTTGGGTTTTGACCAGTGAAAATGAGGCTTTTTCACCCTCAGAGTGAAAACATAATGAGTGCAGAGGCTACTGAGATGAATACTGAGCATTTGTGAGCATCCATTAAAGATCCTTATTCATTCATCATGGTGATGATGAGCATGTTTTGGTTTTGAAGGGTATCCAGAGGCGACGGTTTTAGTTTTTTTCCTCTCCTCACGGCTATCCACAAGTCCCCCTTCTCTCTCTCTCTCTCTCTCTCTCTCTCTCTCTTTTTCTCTCTACTGTTGTTGATATTCTGAGCTATAAAGGTGAAGTGGATGTTCAAGACTGCGATGGCTCCTCCAATCCTGCACAAGTGTCTGAGCTGGCTGATAGGAATAGTGGTGGTTCCACACAGGGACACACACACACACAAACACACATACGCACATACACAACAAGAGAGAGAGAGAGAGAGATACACAGACAGCAAAGCAGCTCTTCCCTTGACGCCTGCCAGTGCGTTTAAATGTTAAAAATCCAAGTTTAAAGTTTAAATCTTGCAGAGGCGTCTGCTCCAGGCAGGTGTAGAGGTTCTGTGTGTCCGCTCTTTGCTTTTGAAAGTGTGAAGGCCAGGAGACAAGAGGCAGGAGGCTGAGGGAACTCTTCAGGTTGCCCTCTGGCTGCCTGTTTGATGGAGCTCCCAGGACGGCTCTTGAATAGGGGGAAAGAGGAAGCACTCGCCTTGAAGCTGTGCTTTTGTACAAGGGAGGAGAAATGGGTTATGAATCAGTTTCACCTGTGTAATCCCATCTAAACCTTAACGTCTTTATTTGTAATCCCAGCAGCAGCAACTACCCAGTGTTTTATTTTCACGCGGAACCACTTCTCCCTCCCTCTCCTCTCAGTCTGATCGCCCTGCAAAAACATTCACACCTTTTGCATTTTCTTCAGAGCTCTTGCTCTATTTCTTGCGGCAATGCACCCGGCTGCAGGATCTCAGAAATATTCTCAAGGCTCTCGCACTTTCTTTGGTGTGACTTAATGTGTAGCTTAACACACTGCTCCGGTTATTGTGGGTTGGAATGGGCGGATGATTTGGTGAAATTGCCTTCAACGTAGTTCTCCAACATTAGGTCAGTGAGGGCAAGTATGTGTCCAGATTATAATTGGGAGTGTGTTAAAGGAATGTGTGAGGCAATGTGTTGGATAAATTAAAGAATACACAATATTAGCCATATTTATCACCTGACCTGGAGAATGTTGGGGGCGTCCAATGTGCATCCAGAACACTCAATGGGCTCTGGGCTAAATGATCAATTGTGTCATCTCATGTAGTGTAGTCATAATGCACGACAACCAATTCTGGACGGTTGCATGTTCCCTGACGTGTTTCATCACCTCTGTAATGTTGACCAATAGGAGCACAGCTGACAGGGCTCTGTTCGAAGAGATGAAGCCGAGCACACATGTAAACAGGAAGTTACCTCGGCTAATTGGAGGTTGCTTTTTTGTCTGTGTTTGTGCGTTTGCACCAGTATGGGTCAGGGGAGGACTCTTAAAAGTTTGGTGTGGATCCAGATCCAGGGGCAGAGCCAGGAATATTTTCTATCACTTTCTTTTACATTGCAAGATTTTTGAATTTCTTTTACTGATTTGTAAGAGAAAAGTTGATCTGGATGGGCAAAAAATCGGACATGTTCAGGGGACTGATCATTATGAGTCAGTGCATTCTAGTACCGATCCAAAGAGAATAGTGAATGTAGCCGTGGTTTCATGAGGGGACTATTGGGCCTTGAAAGAGCTATTTGCTCTGTGAGTGCCACTTTACTGTGAAACGCCTCGACACAGCAAGAATTTACGACACTATCTCTGCCTCATCTGAGACAGTGATCCTTTTAACACAGACAGAAATATCTTGTCTGACCCCAGCGTGAGTTGGATAGAAGTCAAAGAAGAAGAGATTTTAACAGGTGACTCAAGGACAAGGTGGTTCTAAAGATCTATTGATTCAGCCAGATGCTGGAGTACATGAGAGACACGGATTGAAACTGATGGGAGAGGCTTATTGAAAGTCAAGTCAAACAAACCTCCCATATCTCTCTTTCTCTTTCTCTTTCTCTTTCTCTTTCTCTCTCTCTCTCTCTCTCTCTCTCGCTCTCGCTCTCGCTCTCTCTCTCTCTCCCTCTCTCTCTCTCTCTCTCTGTCTATCCACTTGTATTTCTTCCCCATCCCTCTCTCTCCGAGCTGTTGTCTCTCCTCATCTCCGTCCTCCCAGATGTGGCACATTAATTCCACAGCTGCTGTCCCCATTAATGTTCACCGTCACAGCTTGCACACCCTCATTTTCGACTTCTTCGGGCCCCCCCCTCTCACAATGGCGCGTGACTGTCTCCGCCTGTGTAAGTTTGTGTTCGAGAGAGAAGCAGCTGTTGGCCCTCCACGTCCTAGTAAAACTATAGTAGCAGTGGTGTGAGGAGGGGAGAGCCGTGGCAGATTTACCCCTTCACGGAGGTGTCATCAACAGCGGCGCTGATGCTTGGCCGTGAGTCGTGCACACAAGGACAGACACACACACACACAGACACACACATACATGCACACGCAGCTTCAGCACCACCACTCCCTTTCCCATTTAAAACAGCCTTGCCTGAGAAGATTTCAATAATCCTTGTGCCAAACTGGAATGTTTTCCAACACATTGCTCGGTCCAGTCGAGCCTGAGGGACAATATCTGTTCTTTACCCCCTTTACCTCTTCCTCAGCCCGCCACCTAAAAGTGTGGCATGATTGTAGCCTGTTGGTGCCCCTGTATGATTTGTCAAAAATACAGGGGCATGTTTATTTAATTTTTTTATGAAATGAAATATACAAAATAAAACACCGAAATAGAAAAACACATTTTACATTGCAACCAGAAAGATTCACATTATATTCATACATTAATGTACCGTAGTTACAAGGTCCTTCCATCTAGGTGCACATTTAAAACAAAAAAAGTCTAGTCTCTCTACATAGACAGCAGTTATTAATCTGTTTACTTAACACCTCTGCCTCTCTTGTACAGTAATTGCGACCTGCTTGTTGAAAGATAAATGTTTTTTCCATCAGGGCTCGCGTGTAAGTTTGAGGGTGTTAAAATGATTTGTTCGATTCAGTGCTTTTGCATTTGCTCTCTTTCTGGATCTCTCTCTCTCTCTCTCTCTCTCTGACCCTTTATCTCTCCCAATGAAGATGATTATTTTAAAAGTGCAGGGGAGTAATTGAAGGTCGCACCTTTTGTGTTGGCTGTCTGGCTTAATGATCGCTGAAGCAGTCTTCAGTGGTGAAAACACACATTTCCAGCTGCTACACCCGGGGTCGCTGTCAGAGGCAGTCACTGAGGAGCAGTGAGACAAAGGATACAGCTGTTCTCCATCCTTTCTTTCATTCTTTTTCATTCCCGTTTGAGGAGAAGAGGGACAAAATAATGCCAAGGTTAAAAGAGACTGCTGCTAATTTTTACATATCAAAATACATGTGGGTGATATTACTCAGTCTGTGGAAACAGTCTGATGATGACTGACAAAACTAGAATGGCAGTAGAGTCCATACATCCACCAAGGTCCAACAGTCCCATTGAATTCAATCAAGTGGCTCCAAAGTGCACAAACTGATTTACATCAGTCCTGTGAATATATGTGATTTTTTCATCAATGAAGTATTCCCTTGGCAGATGTGAAAATGTCCAAAAACACACAATCTTGCAATGTAAAAGAAACTGATTCCTGGTTATTCTACATCCTTCCACCAGTTTCGTGTCCTGCGTGGTAATCTTGCTTACAGTCAAACAAACAAACAAACTAACAGCAGGGGTGAAAACGTGACCCTCTTAGTGGAGATAATGTGGGGGGAGCATGTTGTGTTTGAAGTGCAGTGTGTTTTGAACTTGATTTAAAGAAAGGACTACAATACCCAAAGTTTCTCAGCTTTATGTAGTTGCAGTTCTACTCAACTGACGAGGTATCCCTCAATATAAGTTAAGACTTCAGTGCTGTTTCGCAACATCTGTTAGTGGGACCCTCACAACTATGAACACCAGACTTTGAACCTTGTGCTGCAACGTTAAAGCAACTGGTGTAATTGTAGCCAAACCAACTCCCAATGGTTTTAATAAAGCAGTCAGTCCATAACCATGCTGCAGATTTGGAGACCCAATGGCAGGACACAGTGAGAGGCGTCAAACTAAAGATTTAGAAGTGACCAACCTGATGCCTGCCAATCCTCTGGTACTCTGAAATATAGGAAATTGCTTCTCCGAAATGATTTAGATGCATCTTTAAACGTGGCACTCAGCAGAGCGTATACCTCCACCAGATCCCAACAGTCCCCTCACATTCAAGCAAACCAACAACAGTTAAAGGGGTGAAAACACAAGCTCAGTGTTTCATCAGGTGGACACTTTCAATGTGAAGTGGCAAGATTTTGTTTGTAATAAAGGTTGTTAAACAGTGGGACTGTTCTCAGTCAGATGAAATTAGACTGAATGACATCAATACTTCATTCCAGGAGAATCACATACGTGTTGTTCCAGTGCAGGAATGTCAGACTGTGGCACTAAGAATGAGAACAACTAAAGAGAGGTCGTGACCCAGACCTGCCTGCCTCAGATAACTGAATTACCACAAATTGAACTTTTTATTTTTCTCGCGCTGCTTCCCTGGGTCCCTCGCTACCTCCTCTGCCCTCTCTTTCATCCTCTCCTGTTCGGTTGGAAACAAAAGAAACACGGAGGCAGGCAAAGACAAGGGGAAGAGGTAGTGGGGGTGAAAGACTCGAGACATTGACAGACCAAAAAAGATGGATGGCTTTTGGGCAGCGTGATAAAGAGCAGGAAACAGACAAATAGAGAATCAAAGGGGAGAGGAGAAGTGAGACAGATGTGTCGGGAATGAAACCGAGGATCAGTGAAGCAGTGGAAGGGGGTGGAATGATGTCCGAGGGAAGAAATCAAGTGGAGAAAAAGACTCGAGGGAAGGCTCTGCTCTCCCCCACACCTTTCTTAATTAGGAAATATAATATTGAGAGAGGATTGCGGTGGATCAAATGCGGGAGATAACGGTTTTATCTCTGGCCACCAAAGAATTATTTAAGAAGTTGTGGTTGGCTTCCTGGAGTGAGAAGATGGTGTGTGTGAAAGAAAAGCCTCAGGCTGTGATTTGCAGTAGAAAAGAATTCACCACTATTGTATGGAATACTCGTGCATTGTTCAAGCCCCTATTAGAGACAGAAAGGGAAGAGTGTCTATTAACATGAGAGTGGATTCACACCCTGGAGGAGCAGGCAAACACAACGATAGAAATTCATCAAAGCAAATGGTGAGATAAGACGGGTATATGAGGGTCTGTGTCCGTTTGCATGGATTGTGAGTGAAATAAAGAAGAGATTAGTTTCTTTATTGATTATTCCCATTTTACGGATTATATTTATCTAATCAATTAAAGGGTTACTTCAGCTCTTTCATATTTATTCTTCCATAAAGTTGTAGGAAAAGAAAGTAGCAGAGTTATCCAGACTTTCAGTTTCCAGTATGAATCAAACTCCAAAAATACTGGATCCCACATGTCCCATAATGCAACTCAGTAGCATCTTTCCATCCATCTATCCATCCATCCGTCCAGTTGTAGCTGACCAAGTAGGGTGTCCCAGACGACCCTCTCCCTAGCCACGTTTTCCAGCTGTTCCTGGGGGATTCTGGTGTGTTGGGATATCTTATCCCCCCCAGCGAGTTCTGCGTCTACTCCAGTTTTCCTCCCAGTTGGGCTTGCATGTTAAACCTTCAAAGGAGGGTGCCCAGGAGAGATACAAGCCCAAACCACCTGCAATGTCCATTACCGATTAGTTCACCATTAACATTCTTGATTAATTTTGTGGCAGTTTTCAGACATGAACTATGGAGATTGTCTTCCCATTATGGGCTGGACCTTCTGGAGTTTGCCTTTGCAGAGGCAGGATGTATAGGATCTATATGAATTCTGCTCTGGGGATCACGTGTTTTTGTTTACAGCACATCGACGCTGGTGTTTTTCATCCTGAGATATTTGTGTCTGTTTCTGTTTGGTTTTGCGTCCATTGCGCGTTAGAAACACCATCAGTGCACCCACTCGCTCACGTTAATTCCTCCGGATAATCTCCCTCTTTGTTTTCAAATGGGCTTACCCTGACATTATCTGGGGACATTAAAGGTCACAATTGTTGGTCTGCCCTGGGAAAATGTGCTCCGAGTTCAAAGACAGTGAAGACTCTAGTTTTAAATCCTGGTGTCCCATTCAGGCAAATCTCTTTCATGGCAGCTTTAAGTGTATCCTGTGGAAGTTCCATGGTCTTTTTCAAAGTACCCCCCCTCACTGATTGAATCCCAAATGGATTTCTCACCCATAAATCCTTAACATTCACAATAGCCTTGAGTTTTTTCATATCTACATATCACTATCCTTTCTTGTGTGTTAAATAGAAGTGAGACTTAGTAATGCCTGTTTGGAAGGGACCTTGAATTTCTCTTGAGGATTGGTAGGGGGAGCTGATTGGACTGTGAGGTTTTGAAATTGTTTACAACATTATGATTTTTTTTTATAGAGTAAAACACAGTTTTGTTTTTCTCGGAGCTTAGCGTGGGAAGTTGACCATAGAGGCATAGTGTCCAGATGGGTGCTCACCACCATGGGTTCATTTTGAGGCTTTAGCTGCTATGTTGATTCCTCTTTACTCTCACAACTTGTGACTTATTCCTTTTTGACTTAAGTCCCTTTCATTACTCTGTCCCCTGGTAAGTGGGAAACTGCTTTGTCACAACAAGTGTTTTTCTTTTTCTCTGTTTTCCTATTTTGCTTGTCTTCCTCTCTCCTCGTCTTTCTCTCGTTCCGGTGATGTGATAAATATTTATCTCGACACCACTCAGGAAGGGGTGAGAGGTTTTCAAGGATCTAACGGAATAGGAATTCGTGTTGTCTAGGGTTGAGGACACACACACACACAAACACACACACACACACACACACACATACACACACACACACACACACACACACACACACACACACACACACACACACACACACACACACACACACAAACACACGCACATACACATCTGCGTGCTCTGAATGGAAAGGAATTGATTGTGGCGGCAGCCTCATGCTTTTTTGCAAACCTGTCTCATTCAGTGTGGGAGGCCTCTGGCAGCCTTCCCTCCCAGGGGGGTCTTCAATATATGTAATGGGTGGGTGTGGAGGCCTGTGCCATGTGCCAGTCACTTCTAATCATATAAAACTGTCTGGACCCCTCACTTCAGGAATGTCGGCTTCATATTCGACGCTTCCCTTACTTCTGCTGTTCAGCCTGGAAGTTTATTTTTCAACATTGGAACATGATCTCATTCTTAGTATGGACTATAATGGACTATGGGTATTTACATTCTCGAGAGACCTTCTCCTGAAAACAGAGTCTGGCAGTGCTTAACTAAGTTGTGTACTGTGAATTGTTGTTTTTCTTTGGCTTGCTATTTTGAACTACGCTCCACAAACTCCTCAGCCCTCCCTTGCTTCTTTCCCACTGTTCCCCCAGTGAGCCACAATTACAAATCTTCCTCCCACCATACGGGCCAAATCCTATAATAGCTCAAACTGAAAGAGGTGTGTTTGCTCAAAGTCCCTGTTCCTCATTCGCACAAAAATTACACGCATTAGTGGCTGGGGGACAAAGCGGCGCTAAAGAGGGGTACCTCTATTCGGCTGCAATGCGAGGTGGCGCAGGGCCGGAGAAGAAGCTGCTGTTTTGCATGGCAATGGGCTGATAGTGTGTATGGATAAAGTCATGGGGCTGCATGGCTGGCCGTCAAACAGAGGCTGAATGTGAAGGAGGCCGGGGCTGGATAGTCCATGGCTAATTGTATTACTCAGAGAAAGCCCCGGCCGTCCTGTTCTCAGGGAGGTGCTGGTTTGAATCCTTTCAGGACGAGGCAGAATGGTCCCCCAGCCTCTGAATGGACCCTTCCAGAAACGGAGAAAAGCTGTAAGACAAAACGAGAGGAGGAATGTGATTATTGGATCGGACTGACTCCCCCCTCCCCCCCCAGTGAGTGAAGAGTGTTGGCAAACATACAGTTGGAAGAGTTCACTGTTGCTTTTGTGAAATGGATAGTGTCTCTTTCTCTGCTGTTAGGAAGGGATCTGTTCAACACTCAGTTATAGGACTTCTTGGTCATGATTTGTTTTTGATTACCTGGTATTGATCCTGGTGGAGGTCTGTGTTTACTGCTGTGCTCTCACAGGTCACTAAACCACCATGAGGCTGACTTACCATCGGGACATTGGTTAATGACCTTGTCATGTATTCTGCACACATCGGAGCAACTGTTTCTACCCACTAGCAGGACTTTACAATCCCCCCCCCCCCCCCCTCCCCATGCTAACAGTATATCTCATCTCTCGGTGTTTTTGTCGTTTTCACTTTCCTTTTTTTCTCCCTTGGGTCATCATTTACAATGACCACCACCCAGTGCTGAGAAAAGGAAGATTTACTTCCATCACATAAGAGTCCCTGTCTCCCAAACTGGTTGGCGGCATCTCAGAATGAAGCACCAATAAACTGCACTGCTTCCTGTATCATCTCCTTCACCTTGACTTTGGTGACCTTGGGCGTCGGGATATTTAACCACAGATATCTCTTAGCCCTGCCATTTTTATGTCTTTCCTAACCTTTTAAAAAATGTTCTGCCCGGCCAATGCCTTATTTTATAGTCTCCATCCGTCTCTGTCGGCTGGTGAACGCTCCCCCCCCCGAAAAACATAATCGGATTTCGCTGGCATTAAACAGCGAATAGCCGCCGGCATTGGACAACCTGCTGGTAACCAGGTTTAGGGGGAAGCGCAACATTTGTCAAGTGTCAGGGCTGATGCGCAAATATCAGATATGGGCATGTGCCATACTGTACACTCGCTCTGTAGTCTCCCAGGAATTCACACGGGCAGTAAGGATGAAGTGTGTGTGTGTGTGTGTGTGTGTGTGTGGGGGGGGGGGGGGGGCTGTCTCATTTCATTTACTGTCAAGCTGGACGTACGAGTTAATAGGGTTCCTTAAGCCGAAGTGAAGATTTGAAATGTTAGGGGGTCAGGAAGTTAATCTCTCTGAGGGCAAGTGTGGCTACAAGTTCAGGAGTGTTCACAGACACACAAAATCACCGGGTCTAAATATGTAAAGTGTGTAAGTCAATATAGCAAATACGGAGTTTACTATACCCACTGTCAATGCATAGAAATACAGTCCAGTTCCACTATCACAACTCTCATATTAATTTAACCATTTGTTTGTTTATTTACAATGTACTGTGGTACCTTTGGTTGTCTAGAAAGGTGATGGGAAATCAAATTTATTATATTTGATAAGCTGGAATCAGTCATTATTATTTTTACTGACAAAATGATATTTAATGTGTACGTCACTAGAGCGGATTCAAATGGTCTATATCCTGTTTCCCGCAGTGTGAGTTGTGTTGCCTGTGCTCCTTCAGCTGGCAATATTCATTTCAGACGTCTGTATTGTTTGTTCTGGAAATGAGAAATATGTATCAGACAAGGGGCGATGTCTCATTCATCACTGGCCTCCTCTGTCCGACGATCTCTCCAGTGGAGACGGATAGATAGGGCGGAGTATTGGGTGTAGCTGACACTGTTGTCAGAAACGGTCATTGTGGATGTGAATGCGTCTCATTCCCGGGACAGATACAAGCGGGGCCCTCTGTTTCCTCTGTGATTGTATGTTGTCTCCATGCACTGGAGATGTAAGTATCAGATGTAACGAGTAATGAAAATCCTGAAATGAGACGCTTGAGAGTGTTTGTGTGTGTGCTACTATACTTATGTCTTTGTGAGGACTATTTTAAATATAGACCCTACAGAGTGAGGACATTTTTGGAAAGTGAGAACATATTAACCGGTCCTCACTTTTTTTCAATGGACTGTTTGAGGGTTAAGACTTGGTTTAAGGGTTAGGGTTAGTAATTTTGTTTTGGTTGAATAAGGTTATTGAAGGGGCTAGTTATTGTATTATGTCGATGAGTGTCCTCACTAAAATAAAAGTACAAACATGTGTGTGCGTTTGTGTTTTTTGTGTTTGTGTGTGTGTGTGTGTGTGTGTGTGTGTGTGTGTGTGTGTGTGTGTGTGTGTGTTTGTGTTTTTCAGGAGCGGCAATGTGTGATCTGTAATCATTTGGACGGGGGAAATGAGATGCCTCATCAATCACACGGTGTTCGTTAAAGGTTACGTCGCCACATCCTAGGGAGCGTATTTGGCTTTAGCGGGGGGAATAAAAAAGTAATTATCCTTTATCATCAGCCAGAGGAGACTTGACATAATTAGGTTTTTTTTTGGTTTTGAAGATGATTTGGGGTTCCTGTCCTTTGGGATTAACTATATCAGACTGTTAACCAGCCATCAGGCTCGACACTCACCCGCCTCCTAACAGACCCCGAGACTGAGAGTTGTCCCCACGTCTCCTGTCTTTCCGCTCATCTATTGATCAGCCATGACGATCTGTGTTCCACCTCTGCTCCCGCAATTTATCTCCATGGTTCAATTCAATCTTATGGTTTGTCATTTATCCTCTGTCAGCGTGTGTTGTGCCTTCATGAGCAGACATACAAAGCTTCCATGCGTACAATAACTTGATTCAGGGGAACGCAAAGAATTCCCCCTCAGGCATCAACAAAGCTTCACACTTCACATTAATAAAACAATGTTATTATTGGACAGACCATATTACTCAGACCTCATTTTCTCCATAGATCATCTTTGTAATTGAATATTATAGATCTATTTGGACAAGTAACGTGTCCTGATGTCTGCTGCTATTAGACCCTGAGCCTGACACCACACTGACACTTAAATGTTGCATTAACGCTTGATGGTGGACGTGCACGATGCTTGGTGCTGGTGAGAATAATGAGTTTCAGGCTTGGGACACGCTACATAGCTGGCTTTCAATCTAATGTGCCATTCTAGTATCAATACAATGCTAAAGAGAAGCATACGGGAAAGTAATATCTACAACCACATCCACACGCACCAGGTTAACCAGCTGCCTCTACCTCCCCTTTCACATTAATATGATTTGATTGGCTAGCACCTGCCCACGATTTAATTGGCTGGTGCTCTTGTTGGCACATGAAATGTTGAACCCTGCTCAACGTCTGCCATATGAAGCACTTTCCATTTCTGGTTCTGTTCCTAACCAACTTCTGAGAGAGAAATCTTCCTCTTTCACTGCTAAATGTTCACAGACCAGATGCTAACTCTGCTTTTCGGTGCCGAGCAGGTAATCCACAGCGGATGTGTCAGAGCTTTTACCGAGCTTTTTTCTGTTACTCTAGAAAATATTGGTTTAACAGTTTAATGGGTACTTTAATGGGCAATTCTAAATGGATCCATTTAGAATTGCACTTTGCACTCACAAGAAAGCAAATTGAAATCAAAATCAAATCTGTGCCCGAAGAAGCCTAGACTTACACTCAAAACATTTTGCCTTTATGTATTTTAATTACATATCAAAGGTCAATGTAAAAGGTCATAGTTAATGGATGTGTTTTCTATCACGTTGAGTTCGTGTGAATACATCAAAAAACTTGAGTGATTTGAATTAAAGTTTATTCAAGCAAGCTAATAAATAAATATGTGCAGTAAACACAAGTTGCCTGTGAAAGTATAGCCATCAGGCTGCCACCATAAAGGAGATTGATACATATTAACATATGAACATATTTAGCGTCTCTAATAGAACCTGACCCCAATCTACATGTCTGTGGACTGTGGGAAGAAGCAGGATTACCAGGAGAAAACCCACACAGACACTGGTACAACATGCAAACTCCTAACTGAAATGCCTCGGCGCTCGGAACTGCTGACCCCAGACTCGGAAGTTTCAACTAGAACGCCCCCTTCATGTCTGGATTTCGAACTCGGGAAGGTTGGAGGAACCTCCCCGAGTTTTCGAAACCGAACATGGCCGCCCCGTGTCTCAACAATCGGGAAAGCTGTATTTTTTACTGTTTATTAGCATTTCTCTCATTAAATCTGTCATATACATAGAACAGTACAATTACTGACTGTGGACGTGTTACTGTGGCGTTAGTATGAGTGAAATCCCGTGTAATGCGTTATTATGAACTGGGTTTTGCTAAGTGGAGAGCGCCAAGGTGTAATGGAATGCATTGGAATTCAAACCAAGAACTCTCTAGTGCTAACCACCGTGACAATCATTGGGCATTGGTTGGTCAAATTTAAGTAATTAAAAAATCAGTTACAGAATCTCAAGATTTTATATTTGGCTTTCACTTTATTGTTGAATGTCAGATCTGTCATCGTTGGTACCTTGATGAATCCTGAAGGTGATGACACTTAATCCTGATAGATTAATGTGTGACACCATCTGTCCTCCTTGATGTTCATGTCAGTTTGAACTTTAGATTAGGATGTTACTGCTGACAATACCTGAGGTGCAAATAGCAGGTCCGGCAACGTCCTGCAGGCCACAGGGTGATCTGGAAGTGGACCAGGGTTACGTGGCTCGCTTCTCCTCCCACCACCATGAAGCTTCTAATAACCTGCCGTCTTGCTACACGTTGAGATCTCACGCTGGGCCGCAAAGACAAAGAGAAAGAGAGGGAAGAGAGGAAGAATTATGCTTAAGGGGTTCAAATGAAGGAAGCGGGGTTGAGAGACTGTGAGAGAAAGAGAGTGAAAGCCAAGTGAAAATCCATATACATGATTTATACCAGTGCGAGTGTGCGCGGTAGGCAGGAGTTATCTTTTATTTATGAGGGCATCAGCAGCAAAAGCGCCCAGATGTTAAGCTGTGTGGGGATCTCATCTAGGCAGTCGCTCTCCGGCAATAAAGCTAGAAGGTAGGCTGCTCAGAGCTGGGGAGGACGGCGTGAGGATATGTGTGGATGAGCGACAAGGCTTTGTCTGCTTTCCCAGAAAGCTTTAGGCTGAATAGTCAGGGCTGTAAGCGGAAGCCTTAAAACTTCTCTTAGATTTGTTTGAATTTGATAAATGAGGAGAAAAACAAGGACAAAACAAGACACAAGTGTTGAGAGTCATTTACTGGACCGGATCATTTTCCATTCTTCAATTATTTATCTGCGGAAGACAAGACACTTGTTGTTTTCTCTTCTGTCAACAGCTCATCAAGGAGACGCCGATGGATTCATTTTCATTATGGAAATGATGCCCTCATTGTCATCTGCTGCAAATCAGATGCAAAAATCTCCACGGAGAGCATCATCATCATCCATCTAACCTCACATTAACACGGGCTGGATATTAAAAACACGCCTCGCACACTAATAGCACTAATAAAGATGGTGGCTAATGTCTTGCTGCAGCCCTAACGCTGGCGGAGGCTGCCGACGGGTGCAGAAACTCGCGCTTTTTTTCATAACATGGCAGCGTCGGTGACAAATGCCTTACAGCCCCGGGGCGGAGTGCAGAGAAATCCGTGAACTGTAACCAGAAGGGAAAGGTTGCGTTATGACCGGGTCACAGAAGCCCTCCAGCGAGCCAGCAGGTCCAGCAGTTGTGTTGTTTTTAACTGTGGCGTCTTTACAGCTCCGGTAGCTTTGGTTGGCAGGATAACCATATTTCAAGCCTCATATAACTAGTGTGTGCTCATTTTTTCTAAGGACGTACAAGAGCTGCACTCTAAACCCCCACACCAAATGACTTCTGAGCCTCTGTGCGTTGGTAATGTGGCTCTAGATTCTGCTCGACCCTTATACCAGAGCATGGAATGATATTCTTCCACCCAGCCCGGTCCTGGAACGTCAATTAAGATCTCACCCGTTGATTATAAAATACAGTAATACTAGAAAGACTGTGTAAACGTCCTGGAAGAGCCACTATAATGGGACAAAAGGCTGCATGAGTGAATTTGTTAAGTATCTGCTTAAGAAAAGAAGTTGGGTGTCTTTATGGGGAGACTGTGCTTTGGGATGGGGGCTGTTAACTGGCCCCTCCACCTCTGCTCCATTATCCCAATTGAGGCAGTTAGTTACAGTAAATGGACAGTCTTTACGTGACACTTCTTGGCTCCTGAAGCAGGTGCTTATGTTATAAAACGCATTTAATTTCCGTGCTGAGCCGCAGCTTCCTAATAGCTCCTTCCCTATTTGCAATTACTGAAAATGAAAAAGGTTTTGCCAGAGTGTTCTATACCGCCAGTTTGTTTTCTTTTTTTTTCTTTTCAAAGCGTCTTAATCTACCTTAAAGAGATCAAACGGTGAACGAAGGGATCCCTAAACATTTCCAGTTTTCCACTCGAGTAGCCAGGGACATCCCAGCCGTTACATGTTTGATAACAGAAATCCATATAGCTTCCATATCAGCCTCGCACTGCTGCTGATGAAAGGTATAATCTCAGGCGCTGACAAATAGCGACTGTCTTCTGTCGGCTTGAGGAGCGTTTTCTGCGTGTACATGTGTGACGGTGTGTGTGTGTGTGTGTGTGTGTGTGTGTGTGTAACACAGCAAGCCGAGCGCAGGCAGACAAAGAGCCACTCCCTACTGGTGGTTATAGGCGGTTGTCTAGATGCGTGTCAGGCTGAAACACTGAAGAAAGGCTGTGCGTCTTGAAATACAACAATATCACACAACACAGGGGATGCAGAGTAATAAAAGATCATTTATTGTGTATCATGGGACTTTGTTTTTATTATTAAGAGCCGAAATCCTCTCAACTAAATTAGAATGGTCATGGTCTGTCCCAGAACTACTGATAAGGAAGGTTTTTCAGCTGGTAGGAACATCAGCCAGAGAACTATTTTATTTATTAGAACTGATCTCTCAGTTAATCATCTTCCACATGATCTAGTCAAGCCAACAAAAACATTTTGTCCATCTAACATTTACATCAGTGTCACTGGACATCTTTTCTTGGACAGTCTCTAAGATGGTAATGGTAATATTAATGTTCAACCACTGATTTCTAATCCTTTTCACTTGCAAAGAAATTTGAACAGAACATACAAGACATAATTTGGATATTAATACTGTAGCTTGAAACGTATCGATATTTTAACCTGCAATAACTGATTTCTCTCCATCTGGCGACGTTAAGTTTTAGTATTCACAACCCTTTTAGCTCTGCTTTAGGTCTCTTCCAACTCCAGCAGAAATATATTGACTCTTTAGCAGCGAAATGCTCCTTTATAATCACCAGCTAGTTTCAAACTGTGTCTCATTGGTGTTAAGCAAGTAGTGAACAGTGGGTTCTTCCAACTTTTCCTCTGAATGCAGCTGAGTGCCGGGATGCAATATAATGCTCCTACAATGAGCTCCTTATGGCTCTGTTAAGTCACATTGTTTTCTCATTATCATTAACTTTTAACTAAAATGCTTTAATTTAAGTATTATACTGCTGACTACATCTGACACTTAATACAATTAATATTGGAAATCAGACCAGAATAGTCGATTTACGTTTTCTTCCTCCTCACTTTAACTTTAAAAACTTTAAAAATGGGACTTTATAACTGTGGCCTAATTCAGGGGCTGCATCCTTCCGAGAGGGCTAAGGCTAAACCAAAATGAGACTGTCCTACGAAGAATTTCTTATTTGTGTCCCCAGCTTGTCCCACCTTCCAGTGACATCAGTAGCTACTTTGAGTGGCTGCACATACATTACCTCAGCCAGCCACATAGTATTGTCCGTGGCATACAATGAACCCTGGTCAGGTTGGCCAGAGAAGGATGCACCAGTCGGATCCTCCGTTGCTGGGTAATGGAAGAACGGATGTATGTGTACTGGGATACAGCTCTAAATCCCTGCTGCTTTAAAATGTTTACAGAACTTATTTAGTAAATGTGTATTCTTACCTTATTACCAAGAACCGCCCCCGAAACCCTCAAAGTTGAACTAATTAACATTTCAAATCTGAAAGAATTAATTTTTGTTACAAAAAAACAGAGGTGGTTAAGTTCCTGTACAGTATGTGTGGGACAATTTTTTCCTGGGAGAGGTGACGTCCTGGACGGTGATGACATCTGGAGACGATTTGAAATTGATTCATAAATATTGAATTGAATGATAATGGCATTCAATTTCAACTGTCAAATGAAATGAATGGAACGAATTTATTAATGTATTCAGCATTTCATTTTTACCTAAATCAGCAGCTCAATATGTGCATTACAAGTTTAAATATATGCAGAGCAAATACAATCAGATGTTAAATCCTCTGCTCCACTTCAGATGCCCACTTGCCCTCTGTTACTCCTCTGCCTCACATCCAATAACAAATCATAATGAACCATGAGGAGCCAGTGGGCAGCAGAGGACGTTGAATCAGATTAGAATGGACGACGTGTTTAGATCGAGATGCACCGAGTCTAACCTGTGGCCAGGCTGGTGTTACTGTATCCCCAGAGACAGTCACATCAGCCTCTGTGGCATTTACTCCTCATAGAACCTCCATTATCATAATATCCCTGGGCTTAGCACCCCATCCCAAAGGCCAATGGGGTCTCCATTTCACCACTCTAATAATGCAAAGTGCCTCAGAGCCCTGCCAGACCTCAAGGTTTAGCCCGCTTAGCGTCGGGCCATTAGGAATATTGTGAGGCGGGGTGATGCATGTTCATATGTGGTTTTTAGCGTGTGTGTGTTTGTGTATATAAAAGCCGGGACAGATGCAATATGGGAATAATTCGTTAGCAGTTAATGGGATTTCAGTAGGCGCTTGTGTTGTTGACAGTTTACCGTAGCCCCCCACCTCAATGTGAATTATTAAACAGCTGTGAATTCCTAGTAGTGCCTGTGACAATGGAGCTGGCCAGGCAAAGAGGTAGATCCACAGACAGTAACCAGAAACCAGAGAACCAGTCATTGGAGTAACCATCTCTGTTTCAATCTATTTGTGTGAATCACCCCTGACTGTGACACATACAGTGCCTTGCATAAGTATTCACCCCCTTTGGACTTTTCTACATTTTGTCATGGTATAACCACAGATTAAAATTTATTTCATCGTGAGTTTATGCAATGGACCAACACAAAATAGTGCATCATTTGGAAGTGGGGGGAAATATTACATGGATTTCACAATTATTTACAAATAAAAATCTGAAAAGTGTTGAGCGCATATGTATTCACCCCCTTTACTGTGAAACCCCTAACAAAGATCTGGTGCGACCAATTGCATTCACAAGTCACATTTGCAAGTCACATAATTAGTAAATAGGGTCCACCTGTCTGCAATTTAATCTCAGTATAAATACACCTGTTCTGTGACGGACTCAGAGTTTGTTGGAGATCATTACTGAACAAACAGCATCATGAAGACCAAGGAGCTCACCAAACAGGTCAGGGATAAAGTTGTGGAGAAATATGAAGCAGGGTTAGGTTATAAAAAAATATCCAGAGCTTTGAACATCTCTCTGAGCACCATAAAATCCATCATAAGAAAATGGAAAGAATATGGCACAACCGCAAACCTACCAAGAGGAGGCCGTCCACCCAAACTGAAGAGTCGGACAAGGAGAAAATTAATCAGAGAAGCAACCAGGAGGCCCATGGTTACTCTGGAGGAGTTGCAGAGATCCACAGCTGAGGTGGGAGAATCTGTCCACAGGACAACTATTAGTCGTCTACTCCACAAATCTGGCCTTTATGGAAGAGTGGCAAGAAGAAAGCCATTGTTGAAAGGGATCCATAAAAAATCCCGTTTGGAGTTTGCCAGAAGCCATGTGGGAGACACAGCAAACATGTGGAAGAAGGTGCTCTGGTCAGATGAGACCAAAATTGAACTTTTTGGCCTCAATGCAAAACGCTATGTGTGGCGAAAACCCAACACTGCCCATCACCCTGAGCACACCATCCCAACAGTGAAACATGGTGGTGGTAGCATCATGCTGTGGGGATGCTTCTCTTCAGCAGGTACAGGGAAACTGGTCAGAATAGAGGGAAAGATGGATGGAGCCAAATACAGGGAAATCCTTGAAGAAAATCTGATGCAGTCGGCAAAAGACTTGAGACTGGGGCGGAGGTTCATCTTCCAGCAGGACAATGACCCAAAACATAGAGCCAGAGCTACAAAGGAATGGTTTGGATTAAAGAATGTTAATGTCCTAAAATGGCCCAGTCAAAGCCCAGACCTCAATCCAATAGAGAATCTATGGCAAGACTTGAAGATTGCGGTTCACAGACGTCTCCATCCAATCTGACTGAGCTTCATCTTTTTTGCCAAGAAGAATGGACAAACCTTTCCATCTCTAGATGTGCAAAGCTGGTAGAGACATACCCCAAAAGACTTGCAGCTGTAATTGCAGCGAAAGGGGGTTCTACCAAGTATTGACACAGGGGGGTGAATACTTATGCACCCAACAGATGTCAACTTTTTTGTTCTCATTATTGTTTGTGTCACAATAAAATTTATTTTGCACCTCCAAAGTACTATGCATGTTTTGTTGATCAAACGGGAAAAAGTTTATTTAAGTCTATTTGAATTCCAGTTAGTAACAGTACATAATGGGAAAAAGTCCAAGGGGGGTGAATACTTATGCAAGGCACTGTAGATGCTGATGAAAATGTCCAGAAGGGATTCAATGTAAAGGATGTTGTTTATTTTTTCCTCATTTACAGAGGTTGAAAGTCACTGCCACCTTAAGCAAAATGATGCAAAGAAAACAAGCACGTAAGGGAATACATGCTAGTCGCACAAGACTGAACTCTTCACAGTCCTCCCCACCAGCAGGCTGCAGCACTGTTTATTTAAAGCCATTCTGACCTGTAGGGGTTATACAACCAAAAAAAGGCAATCAGTAAACACACACAACAAACACACAAAAAAAGAAATGAATACGAACACAGAAATTCTGCGCACACACATGTTTTTACTTCTATCTTAGTCATTGACATAATAGAGTCCCTTACCTTAACCTTAACCATCCAAACTAAATGCCTAACCCTAACTTAAACCTAATTCTAACCCAAACCTTAAAACCAAGTCTACTATGTCTATAATAGCCATAGTCATAGTCAACCCCTAACCCTTTAAAATAGTCCTCTCAAAGATATAAGTACACACCCACACACCCACTTTTTTTTTAAATGTTATTTTGTCCAACCAAATGTGATTATTACTTACACAGGTCTTAAGAATTACAGCCACAGCATAAGTACCTACACTCACACACACACAGACACACACACACACACACACACACACACACACACAGAATACGTGTATAACTAACAACACTGAGGAAACAGCGCTCTGTAAGTCGCGGGGAGCTTTAATTTAATTTCCCAGTGTTTGCCTCGAGATGAGACAAGGTCATTTGCATTCTCACTCCGAGTGTTTCTCTAAGCCGCTCCTCAACCCACCAGCAGCGCACAGACGCACAGAGGGAAAGAACAAGAAAAGCTTAGGTAAATTCAAAAAGCATTGTTTTGGTGCGTGGGTGTGTGTTGTGACTGCTCGAGGTTGTCTGTGTCTACGTCTGTGTCTCATTATGCTGATACACAAGGGCAAAGTGGCTGCCTGCTGCGGGTGTCAGTGCGTGTTTGTTGCAGTGTTTCACTTTCTGTTCCCTGCTTACCACATGAGCATGTGCATCGCGGACAGGACTGTTAAAAGCCAAGGTGCGCCCTCACCCGAGCTGTCTATCAGTGGGATTGGTAGGCTTTTTGGAATCAATGGAGCCTGGCCCACAGACCAGCCACCTAAATCCATACAGACGGCGGAGAAAGATGAGATGGCAGTGGGAACCATAGGCTGCAAGAAAACTGTCACACAACACACACACACAAACACACACACGCACACACACACACTTTAAATGGCTCCCAACTGTTTAAGACCCCATCGATCAGTTAGTGAGCGTGTGGCGTTTTGACTTAAACTGTGCATGGATAATGGGCTTGGCAGGCACCATACAGATAGTGGGACAGAAGCCCAAGTAGCAGGCAGAGATGGGAAGTGGGGGGGGGTCATTAATCCAGGGGAGTGCTGTCATGCCGTGACATAGCCAACAGGCTGCAGCTGGATTGAAGTGCATCTGGAACCCCCCCCCGCTCATCGCTGGCCCACCCCTCTTTGGAGCAGCGGTCTGGCCTGGTCTGGAGCAGGCGACTGCCAAGGCAGATGGTGCATTGGGTGGGTGCAGGCTGGGCATGAGATGTGCATGGGCAGTGATGTGGGTGATGAAAACACACAGACATGCTTTGGCTCACACTGGGCACACTGGTCATATTTACTTAGTGAGGGAGCGTAACGTGGGGCTCATGGTTGTGCATTTGTGGGCGACATTATACTGCCGGACACCTGCAGAGACTTTCTGCCTAAACCTGGGATCAGACCACTCAGATGTAACAGATGAACATCTGCAGTGGGCATCACTGTTTGTCCTTTAATCCTCTGTCGTGTGTCAGGAACAACTGATTAGAACTGTGTGTAGAATGACTCAAACTGCTGTTTCTTCCTGCACTAACTTTTAGTGCCTGAAGAAACAAAATCTCAATGTTTGACTTGATGACTCCTCGCTACCTGTGTTGTTGGTTTTCCTGATTGTGTCCTATAACCTGTACACATTTAAATGGTTTTGTCACAAATCTAAACAACAGGTGAACACATTGAGCCTCACAAGGAGACGACACTGTGACCTGCTCCATCTGTCCGTCCGTTATCTATACAGTTTATCCGGTAAGGGTCACAGGGGCAGCTGGAGCCAATCCCAGCTGACTTTGGACAGGGTGCCAGCGAATCACCAATAAACAAACGTTCACACTCACATTCACAGCTAAGGTCAATTTAGAGTCTCCAATTAACCTCAGGCCAATCTGCATGTCGTCAGTACAGTTTGAGCTGTCAACACTAATATTTTGGCACTGAAAGATGCCCAGTTTTGCTTTGTGTAACCATGCACCAGAAAAAACGACAACAACAATTGCAGTCATATAACTCGCTGCACCTTATCAACGGCATTCACAGGTACCTGCCTCGCCCAATATGACTTGGAACAGTGTCTGGAATTTGACGGATTAGGGACTGTATCGCCCCCTACTGGCCCCGAGATGCTTGTTTGATCCTTTTTGTGTTCTCGTCTGGAAAGAGATATTTGTAAAACTAAAGTTATGTGGACGGACATTTTTATAAAGACTAAACGCAAAATACCCATTAAAAATAAATCTCTGGATTACAGTAGGCAAGGCTTCAGTCAAGTCGGCTACTGATGTGATGATGATGATGATGATGATGATGATGATGATGATGATGATGATGTTACTGACCTATGAGGATCTCGATAAACAATTTCCTCTGATTAGCAAAAGTTGCTTATCCTTGCTTTGCTGGATATATGTCACACGCTTTGGAGTTTGACTAAACTCAGTTGGTTTGACTCACACAGAAGAATCCAGCCAGGTGATTATCGGCCGGTCGCTCACACTGACCAGCTTTTACAGATGCTTTTCTGGTGATATTTAGTTCACACATTCATCACGCTCGGCCGTCCAGATCAGTGAGCGCAGGTCTGCATATTCAGTTTGTTTTTGCTGCCCAATCAATGGGGGCGCTGTCAGGGGCCTTCACCTGTGATGCATCAGTCCTCGCCGCCTCTGTCTGCTTCTGCTCGCCGCGAAAATTACGCCGTCATTACGGACTAAACACACACTCAGTGGCTCCGGAAACTCAGACATCAATAAACTAATCACACACCCGGTACAAGCCAAACTCCACGTCAATGTGCCAGAACCGCAAATGTCAATGCTAATGAATGCAAATGTATTCGGTGCAAACGTACACACACCAGTTGAAATGTTGGAGGGCAGAGAGGTGGACGAGTGAGCGGGGAGATGGACTCGTCCCACAACCAGAGGGTTCACACACTTGTTCCATCCTCACTGCTGTTCCGCCCTTGACTAAGAATCCTAATGGTATTGTTTTGACTTGGTAATAGATTTGTTGTGGTTTTTTCTCCCCCCCTAATTATAAAGATTTTCTTCTCTGCACAGTCTCGGCGCATCACCTCTCATTAGGAGATGGGCACCAAATCGAGCTGGTTAATTATCCCAACACACACAGAGGAGAAAATTGCTAATGACAAGGGGCGCTATCCACATTACGACAGAGTGCGAGCACAAGCACATGGGTGTAACTTTGTATGTTGAAGCCCATTCTCCTGATAAACAAGGTGCTGAGCGTAATGAGCACCATCCAAGCTACATATGGCCATAGTCATGCAAACAGCAGGCAGCTTCATTTTAATTATCCCACATTAGTAAAGGAGCAAGGGGCCACAGTTTGTGTGGGCGTGCTGGACCGGCGCTATGAGAGAGAAGCCTTATCACGGTCTCATCGCTGGGACCGGAACTGTGGAAGGTGACATCTGATTGGCTGACAGCTCCCCCAACGATGGGTCTGTGCTGTGTTGTATCGGCTCAGTGGGAGACGAGACGGCGATGGTCTCCTAGCTGCTCTTTAGTGCATGCTAATGGCTAATTAGAAATTTCATGACTGAAGCTGCATGGCTATTCTCATTACATGCTCCTCAGTACTCCCACTGTGCCCTAGCATCACGCTGGAAACAGGGGGGAAGCCTGTCTTGATTTTCGGTATCTCACAGTTCATTTCATTGTATTTGTATCTTTTAGTGACTTAAACACTAAATGTAATTGCCGGTTATTCGTAGCTGTTGGGTTTAATGGTGGGATAATGGAAACGCCCCTATCTCCCTTTTCAGAGATGGGTTTTTTCGACTGTGCCAAGTCTGTTTCCTTTGACATGATAGAGGCCCTATATACTTCTGTCAGCTTAAGTCCTCTCACAGCCTCTGGGTCATTAAAATGGTGTCTGTCAAACAGCCTCCAAATTAGACACAGCACCAATACATTGAAAATGGACAGGGTGTGTGAGAGGAAGTGTGTGTGTGTGTGTGTGTGTGTGTGTGTGTGTGTGTGTGTGTGTGTGTGTGTGTGTGTGCACATATCCCTTAGTGGTTGTTTGTGTGTTTTTTCCTGCTGTTGCTTAGTGATAAAGCTGTAAATAGAGTAGCCACTGAAGATGTTAACCAGTCTTTGTGCTTTATGATCAACACCCCAGTTATGATAATTTGACTCTAGGTAACCCAGCTCCCTGCTTATGAGAGTTGGGCATCATTGCGTGTGTGTGTCTGTGTGTGTGTGTGTGTGTCGAGGTGGTAGGGGATGCTGGAGCTTCACAGGGGCCTGTAATAACCGAAACCCTCCATCTTCCTGGGGTTTTCCAGACTTGTGTAAGAGGCTTTTGTGACGAGGGAATGTTTGTACACAGAGAGGAGATAAGTGCTGATTTCAGTCCATAAAAACAAGAGCTATACCTTGTTATTAAAGCATGACCACCACCTGGCTTTGTCTGCTGCCTATTCATCCTCCCACAGACAGCGAGACAACCGAGTGGCCTTGCTCCTCCCTTTGACTCTGTGTAGCTCCGAAATAAAGCAGAATGTTGGAATGCCTTCACATGAATACAATTTATTTAGATTGTGCGTTTTTTCCCCCACATTGGGCCAAAAAAATATATATGGTAAGATAGATAAAGCTGATATTTCTTGGGTTTCAAAGACTGCCGAAAACCAAGATACATGCATTCAAAAACTCCTTTACAGAACATATTATTGGGTCGAGGATTCGGTAAGGTGCACAATCAAGTCATTCCTTCTTTCCTGTTAGCTCTATAGCCCGGAGCAAAGCCAACAATCACTGAATATGTTTTGTTCTTGTTCTTTAGTGTTGTTCTTTGAAAAACTGTCATGTGTATTAATAGTATTGTTAATAAGTGATTATTAACAATAGTCAACATAACTAGTGACAGGACAGGGGCTGGGGCCTGTGCCCACTTAGTTGTTCAAGCAGTTCACTGAGTCAGTTGTGTGAGCAGCACCAGCAGGAAACAGTGGAAATCTCCACTCAACCACAAAAAATAAACAACCTGGCCAAATTAAATTAACTAAACTAAATCCAGACTTGGAAGAAAATCAGGATTCAATGTGGTGCTGAAGATGATATTTTGCAGTTCGAGTGATGCGTTTGATCCCCGGTGTTACCCCCCAGCAGCCTCCCACCCACCCAGTTCACCTCTCTGACCTCACGTCCCAAGGCGATGATGATGAGTTCTTCTCCTCTTCCTGACAAATTGCTCAGCGGGCAGGACTAGACAAGAGGAGGTGTGAACCACAGTAAAACGCATCAATTCCCTGAGCCACACATGCCTGCAAGTGCACTGGATCTTGTGTTTCATGATGGCGGAAGTATACACTGGGGAGTTCAATCCCGATTTGTCTCCCTCTCTTGTGGAAACACTTCCTGAACTGCATCGAGATCAGAGGAAGCTCGAACACAGACAAACAGAGGAAGACGGTGTGATGATAAACTAAAATATGCACAGCAGATCTGCCAAACCTAATATCTCTAAAGTCATTTTATCCACTTTGATTATGCTTCACAATTAGGCAGCCATTACACTGTCCCATGCAGCTTCTCACTGGAGTCCACTCCACTTACCAGCGTGTTGCTGTAGCCGCGAGTGAAGCTAATCAACGTGTCTGCGTGTGTTAGTCTGGCTTTCAAATTGAGCTTTTCAAACCACGAGGGGCCGAACCGGAGGGGTGCAACCAATCACAGGACTGTGGTGTTTGCATTTATACAGGAACCACCTCTGTATGTAGGTGCGTGGACATACAATACAATAAATGATTCATGATGCATTTAGGTTTTGTGAAACACTTGAAGTGAAAAAAAGAAGCTGTCAGCAAAGTTGCAGATCAGCGAACGGAATCTGTAAAAAGCTGTTTAAATTTTCATTATGGTGCAGCATCAAACTTTAACCATGTCGCCTATAAAAAAATTATAACAATCGTAATATGCAATAATTTATCCTCGCCTTTACTTCTGATGGAGCATTTCCTGAGATTCCTTTATTCCCTCCACCTCCATGTTATGTTTTAATGCATTTGTTTGTCTGTCTGTCTGTTAGTTAGCAAGATTACACAAACACTACTGTTTGGATTACCACAAAACCTGGTGGAAAGATGTGGTATGGATCAGGAAAGAGTGTCTGCCCTTTAATACCTGGGTGGCAGGACAATATTCCTATTTTATTAACATTTAAATGATTTTTTATGAACTTTGATATTTCTGACTGTAGACGAGCCAAGTGACCAGGCTACATTAAAAACAAACAATAAAATATGAGTCATAATTCCAACCAATTATACTGGACGCCCTCTCGGCTTCACAGACAGGCAGCTCCCAGTCTTAAATTACCTCCATCGAGGAGGTTATGTTTTTATCCCTGTCTATTTGTACATTAGTTAATTTGTTTGTAAGAAAGATTACACATATACATTTTATTATTATAATTATTAACAGATTATTACGGAATTTTGAGGATGGATGTGGTATGAGAGACACTTTTCAATATTTTCACATGGATTATGATGAAAAAATCTACCATGTTTTAGAGACTGATATTTCTCAGTGTGTATAATTTGGTGCAGATCGAATAAAGAGGACTGCTGGTCCTTGACGGAGGTATGAGCTTTTTGAGAGCCATTCTAGTCTCTAGATACTTTCTCTCTATCGTCATTTTTGATGTGATAGATGTTCAGGGGCCAAAACAAGGAGCATGTATGATTAAGCCTCAGAGTCAGGCCTGAATGAACAAAGGTCACCGTCTGACCCTGACCACTGACACTCAGTGTGTGTGTGTGACAGAGAGAAAGACAGGAGGATGAAGCATGAAAGTAAGCAGAGAGAGCAGACTATTGTTACCAAGATGGGAACAGAGTCTTGGTAACAATAGTCAGCCCACGTGTGTGTGCGTGTGGGAGTGATTGTGTGTGTGTGTGTGTGTGTGTGTGTGTGTGTGTGTGGAGCTCGACCACAACAGCTCGGGCTGCTTTCACAACGGCTGCTGTAACCAAGGAATGGCTTTCGGCGCATTAGCGCTCCCCTCCCTCGTGTCTTGGTGGTCTTCTTGATTACCTCTCTGGTTATCCTTGTTACCTAAGCTTTCATTTACAGATCTGAAAGCATGCGATCGATTGAGAAACAGAAGCCGTTTATCAGCGGCGAGGGGCTATAGGTGGATTTGTGTTTGGCTCCTCGGATGAAAGAAAAAGATGAGCAGGCCGACTCTCGCTTTGAGAGACAAACTTCAGAAGATCAATGAGGAGAAACAGTGTGAGGTCGAGAGAAGCTGCTGAAATTCCCTTATTCCTTCTTTTGCCCGGGCAGCACTTCAAAAGACCGTGTTCAGACGTGTGTGTGTATCCACGTGGTTGTATATGAGCGTGTGCCACACATACACACAGTTAGCAGAGGAAGGAAGATGCTCTTTAAAGATGACAAGATTAAAGAGTTTTAAAAATTATGCTTGGCCTAGAAGAGATGCACGAAATTGAAATTCGCTCCATGATGTTGATAAATCATTTTAGATCTGATTCTGGAGGTGTTTTTACATAATATCAACACAGAACTTATATTATGTGTAATCTCACAACCCCCATCGTGAATTTTATGTCAACTTCGTTTTAGAACAGTTGTTTTGTCTGTAAAGCATGGCAGACAGATCTAAACACTACAGGTCCCATGAGCCTCAGCTGCTGTTGCTATAGAGATGAGGCCAGTCAGAAGCACACATCAGGGCTGAAACCGATTCAAAAAGCTTTCTTTCACTCTAACACTCTTCCTGCACTCATTAGATCACATATGTCCATCAAGGCCATACAGTCCACTTAGGAAACCACAGACTTTTTCATCAAGAGCCATTTATTATTCTGAGAGAGAATGTTGAATCTCACAGTGTGTAAAACCATGGATCCGCACCAAAATGTAATAGTTTCTTTCCCGAACTCAATTCTGACTCACTCAACAACATCCTTCCACAAAGTTTAATCTGTAATCTGTCCAGTAGTTTTAAAGTTCATATAGTGGGATATAATTGTGACTAAATGGAGATAAAGTAAAAAGTTTCTTTACAAATATATCCACTGAACACCTTTTTTCCTATTACTTTTGCAATTTGTAAAAGAAAATACAATTTATATAGATTTTCCAATAAACCGGTTTGTCTTCCTCCTGCATATCCATGGATCTCATTTCGAGATTCGCCATATATGGTGCTCAAGGCTTAATCTGGTGCTTTTGGTGATTTGTGGATAAAAGTAATTGTGATGTGTGGAATAGTCCAAAATAAAATTTCTAATAATTTGGATATTTTAGTCTCCTGTTTACTGAGTCATTCCTCTATTACCCACTCACCCGAAACAATAAGAAGAAGAGCAGAGGAGGAAGGGGAAGACTAATGATGAGATAAAGAAAGGAAAAGCAGTGTCAGGAGGAAAGAGGCCCATCTTATCTACAGGGTTCATCTGTAGCTGGGTGCTGTGGTGCTCCATCTCTCGTAATGAACTTGATCCCAGATATCTGCTGATCCAATCATCTCCAGCCAGTAGCACTCCAATTTGAGAGACCAGCCAAGAATGGAGGACGTAACTGACACATCCCCTCTTCAAAGGAAGGCAGCTCGCAGGAGGGCGCTTCTCCTTCCCCCTGGGGTGCCGTGGATTTCTCTACTTGAACAATGGCTCAGCTGAGAAATGTGATGAAACAGACTGCGGCTGGAATCACGTACACAAACACACAAGCAAACACTGAAAAGCATGGTCTGTTGACTTTATTGGAAATCCTCAACAAATGAAGACACTCCACTGATAATAAGATGCATTCAACCAAGGATGAGCTTAGTGGTGGAACACACACACACACACACACACACACACAGACACACACACACACACACACATACAAAAATCACATACACACACTGAGAGGGACTATCCATCCAAACCTCCTGCTCAATGTCTGTACTGTATGTCATGGCTGTAAAGCCTCATCTACTGTTTGCTGCCTTAACCTATAAAATTGTTTGAAATGTAACCGTCACTACCTACATACTTCCAGGAGTCCTTCCTTTTTGCATGCTAAGCAAATCGTTCACTAGAGGGCAGCGCAGTGTCCAGAGCTTCTGAGGGAAGCGGTTGCGATAACGTGCATATTAAGAAAAAGGCAGAAGCAGCTGTTAGTCCCTGTCCGAGGGTGAAGTAACATCAAATAGATGCCTGTAGTTTCTTACCAACCCTTAAAGTCTCTCCTTATAAAATTCCACTATTGTTGAAATGTCTTCCTTGTGTTATGATATTCTCGCTCGAACTATATCTATCACTGCCTCCCCATCCCCCCATGATTTCAAGTGGTACTGCTCCGTTTCGTCCATATCCGAAACCTGGATTCTCATGTCTGCTTCCAGTCGATGGTGAGTGTGCACGATGATTGGTGCCAGCGGGATCTTCATAGCGACAACAACCACAGCTTCATGCTAGGGCCACACAACAGAGTCGACGTTCAAGCTAATGTGGTTAGCAGCTATCAATGCAATGATTAAAAGACGTACATGGGAAATAAGATCCACAACCAGATGAACACACACTAGGTTTGTCAGTTGCCTCGTCGTCTGCTTTCACGTTAACACAAATTGATTGGCTGCCTCTGTAGATGCGGATGTCGGCAGTAGAGGCGACGCGACGCAGTGGGACCACAATGCATTTCGGCAACGATAATTTAAAGTAAATGAGCAACGTTTCGGGTGACGCGTCTAATGCATACGATTCCAGGGTAAGCTTTCAGAAGACCTTCACAAATACGGTCAAAATGAACAAAGAGGATGGACAGAATGCTCCATCCATTTTGTGTCCAACACCAATCATAGCGGAGTATATAATCTATCTATACTCTCAGGTCTATGTGGCTTTACCTCACGCTCTCATCAACACCTGAGCTCAAACTACAGCCTGTCGTTGTCGGGACACACTTACTATTCATATACAGTAGGTATCCTGTCTGCTCTGTATCCCCCGCTGTGCCTCGTCTGTACCTCAACCTCATTCCTGTCCCCACTCCTAACACAGAAACACACAGACACACACACACACACACACACACACACACACACACACACACACACACACACACACATACACACACATGTCTGCTCTAGTTCTCCCCGCTTGGTAGGCCATTGAGGTGAAGGCAGAAGGTAATGGTTTCCATTTTTTCTTAATGCCAGCGGGTCAGGGAGCAAAGGCAGGGCAGAGCTTCATTACAGCAGCCCAGCAGGCTCCAAATGTGTCCTGTAGGGATTCATTATGGTGCCGCCCCGCCCAACCCCCACCCCCCCCCCTCCCCTGGACCCCCCCAAAGCTGCATGTTCTTCACAAAGGTTTCCATATAATGTCAGATGATGATACTCAAGGTTTGCATCTGTGCTGCGATGCTGCAACATCCTCTTCCCATTATTGGCCTGGAAAATAATCTGAAGCCGTATTGTCTGTGGGCACTCTAGGTCAAGATGCATTTGCGTGTTCTGAAAGCAGAACCAAACTACCCTTTTCTCAAGATAACAGCGAATCACGATATTATTTCTATAGCATTTGCTAACTGCCACGGAGGCGTGGCTAGTGCCCTCAAATTTCACTCAGTGCAGACTGCTGAGCCCATATTCAAGACACATTCAAGACACAATTCAGTTCCACAGCAGGGACACCACCTGCTGAACAGAGCAGGATGAGAAGTTCTCTGGTACTGCTCTTTGTCGGTTCCACAGTACATATCTTCATGAGCTCATACAGCTCTGAAAATGCTCATGAAAAAACGAAATAATTATGTTTTGGGGATTTTTTTTTTTTTTTTTTTTTTAAATTACATTACTGTCAACGCTCTCTACGAATAATCCAACACTAGTGTAAACACACATAAACACACACACAAGTCTCCATGACTTCGGGGGACTTTACATTAACTATTGATTTCCTCATAACTTACTCTAACCTTAACTATAATTACTGCTTGCCTAACCTAAACCTTAATCTAACTTGAATCTGAACCTAAACTTAAACCTAAACTTTAATCTAACCTGAACCTGAACCTGAACCAAAACCTTAACCTAAAAACATGTCCTCATCTTAAAACTGAATTGCTTACTTTACAGGGACTTGCTTTTTGAGCAAGTCACAATATTATGACTGTGTAAACAGATCATGAGTAATACTGCCACCACACACACACGCACACACACACACACACACACACACACACTAACACACACACACACACACACACACACACACACACACACACACACACACACACACACACACACTCACACACACATGCACGCACAGTGATGAATGGGAGCTCATATATAGTCAGTGTGCCCAGGTGCAGGGCTCCTGATCTTACAGCAGCCTTGTACAAAGAACATTCATACTGATCCACCTTGTCTTTCTGTGCCTCATAAACAACATGCAGCCAAGGTAACACTCTTAAAAAAAAACATTATTTACAGAGCAGAGGTGAATTTCAGTAGCACAGCTTTTCACATTTTCTCACTTGAGTTACGGTGTTATTGTCAATGTGCTGAGTGAGCTGTATAACACCAGGACAAAGGGAATCCATTCAAAATACATTCTCCAATTTGAAAAATGTGTGGCGTTCAATTGGAATACAAGTACCCCGTCCTTAGCTCATGAATTCATGCATTTTGCACTTTTCATTATACCTGTGGTGTTCAGCAGGAGGCCATAAAGTATTTTTTGTCAAAAAGCTGTAGTGTAGTGACCGTGTATACATGTAAATTTATTCAACTAGATTCATTATGTACTTGTATATGTGTGTGTGTGTGTGTGTGTCAGGGGCAGGTAAAAGCTTTGAATGTTCTGTAGCACAGTTTTAAAGCAGGGTTCACTTTTTTAAAATGGGTTGAGACTCAAATATAAAGCCTTGGTTGTTGGGAACTGCACCTTACTTCTTATGTTTTATGTTTTGTTATGTTTTAATCAGTGTTTGTTTGTTTGATAATTAGGAGGATTATGCAAAAACTACTGGACAGATAACAACAAAACTTTGTGGAGGGATGCGATATGGGTCTGAACAGAGACTGTAATATGTTGTTGCCGATTCAGAGCGGGGGATGGATCCGGGAAATATTGCAAGCTTTTCACAACATTTTAGTTCTCAGAAAGTATATCAGGCATCTTAAGAGGGTTGATATTTAAGAGTATGTCTATAATGCTATAATCTGTGAACAGGGGAAATATTGTGTGGATCTGGATATCGATCATAATATTATGGTATTTAGTATGTTTATATTTTTTATTTTTTATACCAAAGATTGCATATTTTGCCTTTGTGTAATTTAAACAGTTTGCAGAACATTATTGTCAACCTGATTAATCTATCTGATCCAATACATGCACATACAATATGATGATAAAGTAGCCTATACAGCCTTAGTTGAGGTGTGTAGTGCACCCTTCTAAACAATAATTATATTGTTTAATATTATTCTAATAGGAAATAATATAGCCTACACAGCCATGTCCCAAACTGTACTCTACTCTGTTCTTTCCACTTCAGCCTGTTACAGTGCTGTTGACCTTAATGACAGCCAGGCTACACAGCATTTCACTGCATATGAAAGAATACATAAATGCACATGTGTGGGTCCCTGATGATGCATTTATAAAAGCTTATGTGTTTTTCTGAAAAGAATAATATGATGGGGACAAATGAAACCCCTCATTCGACAGCTTTCATCTACTTTGCATAATACATACAGTATGAGACATGTTATCAAGGAACATATCACATTCAGTGTAGCGTGTTCTGTGGTGATCTGTGATGCCGCAGCACAGCTGGATTCTGAATGCACCCACCGTGTCCCTGGGTTGTTATGACTTTCACGGCTAAAATTCTCTGCAGGACCCGAGGCAGCGTCTGAACCCAGGAGACATCTCGCTTAAGGGCTTAGCCTTAGGGCCAAAGGCTGTCAACACAATCACAAACATCACCTTTAGTAGTGGTCCACATGCAGCACGGGAAGAGACCATTGTGTCCTCACGGACTCACTGCACAGCATCGTCACAGTGAGCGCAACTTTTCACAGTTGATTGATGTCTTCAATCTAATCTCCACTTTCTTTCTCGTATTATCATTATATATTTTCCCAGCCAAGCATATGAGGCACTTTGTCTCCTATGCTAATTCAATCTGTGAAGTGGAATGGATGGATTGAGTGACAGATTAGGTTTAGTCATGTTAGGTTGCACCCGGACACATCCCCAATGTGGGCTGTTGGGCTCCTCATAAAGGATAAGGAAGTCAAGGACAAGCAATTTGTCTGAGGTGTAAATTAATTTGCGACATAAAAAAAATAGATTGTTATATGGAACTGGAACTAATTAAAATGATAGATTGGATGCAGCATGTGAGATTCATGTGTCAGTGCTGCAGGGCTCCCAGGATGGAGGGTTTACAGTTATAAGCATGAATTGAGATAGCACAGCATGCTCTGGGAGCTGAGAGACACCCACCTCAAATCGTCTTTGTTTGGAAGCTGTGAAAAAAAGTGTGCAACTATTGCAGTATGCCCTGCTGTGCATCTTTTTTTTCTTCCTTGTATTCTGTTGATGCTTTATTTTACATCCCTTTAATCCTCTTATTCGCAATCAGCAAATGGCATGCATTATCCTCTCATTGAAAACTTCAGCATCTCTTTTCTTTCTGAGAACAATCCGGTGACCTGAGGTCAGCTGCTTTACAAGGACTGTTTCTCATCAGAAAGTAGCTTGTTCACAGCAAGTATACTCTATGCAAAGGGTAAATAAAGGTTAACCATGGCCGCCTACCAGCAGCTGTGAAGCGCACTAATAAACACAAGTGATTTTTTTAGATTTGTTGGTGGGATTTTGTTGCCAGAACCAAGATGGGTGACATGACAGCTCCCCAAAAGGGAAGCCAAAACATATCGATCGCCACCTGGTGGTTGGCTGCAGGATAGGTCATAAACCCTGCCTCCTCCATGTTATGGGCTTTGACATGGATGATCCTAAAAGGACAAAGCAGACGTTAAATAAATTTGACCAAATAGGTTGTAACATAATGATTGACATTTGAGAGTGACTAAGGATTGGTTGAGCTCGTGATTCGGCGGGACCTTGCTACCATGGTTCCATCCCCTAATCGCTACTGTGCATTGTTGTCCAAATTTCTTAGGTGGAAGATGGCAGCGTTCATATCCCGGGACATCTTGGCTTAACTTCTGGATAGAGGGAAGAAGTAGAGACCATCATTATACACAGTCTATGGTTTCCCCCTGTTTCCAGTGTCAATGCTAAGCTAAGATAACCAGTTGCTGGCTCCAGCCTCCTGTTTATCAAGAGTTGTTGATTGATCTTCTCTAAATCTCAAAAGGACAGCAATTAAAAAGATGTTAGATTATTCTATTAAATTGGATCTCCGATCTGTTTGCAACTGTGCCTTTATGCCTTATCTGTTGGTAGTGTTCACAACATGTTCCCACACGGTTAGTCCTTGTCTTATCTTTAATACTCAGTGTCTGCTTTGTTCTTATCTGTACGATCCTCTTGTTGATGCGGTGCCAAACACAGAATCGTTAAAGCCTCACTTCATCTCGTATAATCTCCAAAAAGCTAAACGCTTGTACGAGTTGAAAACATGAGCAGGATACAAAACTATATTAAACATTTAAATAGACTTTATATGGCACCTATTCAGTCTCAAACACATATACACAAATATATTGCTTTTGCATGTAAAGAACTCTTCTATCATTTCCGGTCACACATTCCCACGACCATCAGGGGCAATTTGGGGGTTTAGTGTTTTGCCCAAAGACACTTCAACACTGCAAAGCGAGGAGCCAGAGATCAAACCAATGACCTTCTGGTTAGTAGACAACCCTCTCTAGCACCAGTCGCTGCCTCAGGACCAGATGCACTCTGGACAGAGGGGTATGGGTTTAGGACAGCCTGAAAGTGTCTGTGAAAAAAACAACCTTTTACTGAGCTCTGATTGACCTGCTCACAACAAAGATAACAAAAGCTATTTCATTGCCCTGCTAATCTCTCTCTCCCTGCCTGCATTTTATTTTCCCTCTCTTTTCTTTGCTCTCGGACTCGCTCTGTGATCTCAAGGTCAACAGGTTTTCTCCTCCATTGACAGCACTGGACCTTTTCCCAATGAATTCATTCCCGCGCGGATTGAAACCAGCTTTGTAGACATTCTAAGCATGCACAGCTCCCGGATTGTCTCACCTCTGTGGCAAGTAAGAAGCTGGCTCGACCCAAAGAAATGATTTTCTCCCACTATTATTTATTTTTATTGTGGAGCAGCAGCTATCGGTAGTATCCCTTCATTTAATCACCTGAAACTGGCAATTTCAGATTTTACTGCTAAGAGTCTCTTAAAGCTTTTTTTTTTTTTTTCTTTCCCTTTAAGTGAAAGTTAGCTCCAGTAGGAGAGATAGATAAATAGATAGATAGATAGATAGATGTATATATATATAGATGGATAGATATCTAGATAGATAGATGGATGGATAGATAGATAGAGAGAAAGATAGAGAGATACATGGATGGATGCATGGCCCACAGTCAGGTTTTAAAAGAACGGCAAAAAATGCTTAATACATGCACAAAATAGAAAAAATACATAATAAATACACCAAGTATAAATTAGGTTACTCAGTTCTGAATAATTGAACAAATGGATGTTGAATACTATTACATTTTGCACCAAAGACAATGAGGTATTGCACCGAAGAGTAAAGTGGGGGTTGGAGTGATAAGAATCAGTGAGGTTTGTATGTGTGGTGAGGAATAAATGAAAGAGAATAAAATGTGTCTACAGGTCCACCTACCAAAGTGCTTCAGTTAATCTCTGAAATCTTTTTTTCCTTCACTCTCCATCCTCTCGTCCCTTTTCTCTCCTCCTTAATCTCACATTTAGAGGAGACGTGTTTTAGCTGCTGCCGCGAACACGATCACCTACAGCCTAACGTTTCGAGGAACGTAGGTAGTCGGAGGAACGCCATTAGCATAATTTCCCAGAGGCGCACTGAGCTTAGTAATCAACATGGCTGTGTGCAGACAGAGCACAGCTCATCACATTAGGAGAGAGTCTTATGCCCATGCTGCGCCAGGTCCCAGCTGACTACCAGGAGATTCATCGCTGGCACAGATCTGCTCTCGAAAACTTTCCCTCTACCTCCTTGATCCGTCTGAGGGTTGGAAGTAACAGAGAAAACCCATGGCACATTTAGATCGGTAACATTAGAGTCTCTAGTGGACCATCTGTTGTTGTCTAGATACAGTGCTGTAACTTATTTCAACTCAAGCTCAACTTCTCCTTTATGCACGGTCACATCCGCATCATCGCTCTGCTCCCTCCTCTTCCTCCTCCCCCGTGCTGCAGGTGGAGTGAAAAGTGTGTGTCCTCTGTGTGAGAGAGCAGCAGAAATGATCCAGCCCCCATCTCCATTGGCCTGTAGATAAAGGGTCAAAAGATTATTTTCCTTGCGTGGGAATCAGTGAAAAGGCCATTTCCTATGACACAACCGTTATCTACTGCCCTTTGTTAAGATTTCAGTATGGAGGCAACACGAACACTCACACTCTTACATTTCCACCAAATACACTCAGTGATCAAACTATGTAAATGAGACTAATAATGAAATAATGAGACCGTTCTGGACTCCCATCGAAGTACATTAAAGATGTGTCAGCTGGTAACCTGGACCAGAGGTGGCCGGGCCTTTTCTGTCAGGTCTCCCACTCTTTTAAACAATCTCCCTGAGAAGATCCGTCTGGCAAACTCCTGATCCTCTTTTAAATCTCCTAAAAGACACATATTTACCTGTGTGCTTTCTCCTAGGTCCGATTTTACTGACTATTTTCGATTCTACTCTTTTTGTTATCTCTAACATTTTTTTATTTCTATACTTGCGCTTGAATGTTTAGCTTTAATTTTTTCCAATTTTTTGCCTTAATTTAATTATTTTTACTTGTAAAGCACCTAATCGATAATCTTAAGGATATACTTGTGAAAGTGCTGCTGAGCCAGGACTCGACCGCTACATATTTTCCCCGTGCTGCTTTTCACCTGCACCTCTACATATGTATGTGTAATGCCTGTGCACCATACTAGAGTGAGTGTATGTGGGTCACTGTCGGTATTTACCGCCTCGAGTTGTTATTGTAAATAAAAACCTCATTTATATCAGCCGGCCTCATCACATCTGGGTTATTATTACCTACCTGCAGATCAGCTTACCTGTTCTATTCCTGGACAATGCTTAGTTATGGGGGGGAAAGAGGAAACGAGAGACAGGATGATGAAGATTATGGTGCAGGAAGTGATAGTTCTGATGTATAGCTTTGGGCTTGCGTGTGTAATTAAGAAAAATACGTCTCAGCATATGTTATCTGTCACTGCATTTTATCAGTGACAAACCTGGATAGCAGCTCCAGCAGACGAGTGTTGTGTTGGCAAATCAAGATTTATTAGATTCATTTTGCTGTTGTTGTTCCATGTTAGTCTCTTTACCTGGAAGAAGGCAGGCATTAGCTTTGGCAGAGAAGAAAAACGTGTTGTTGTTTTGTTTTTTTCCTCCCACTGGCATGTGTGCGGATGTCATTAATATGCGAGGTGGGCTTGTGGTTATGTTAAAGCCACAGTCTAATGTGTGTGCTCTTTGATGTTCCTTTGAAGTGAATAATAGCGGCAGATAATGTCCCTGCTTGGACAGCAGTCAGATATGAAGTTTCTTTCAGGAATGACTGGGTGCTGGTGACACAGAGAATGTAAGCAACACACCAAAAGGTCCAGTGTTGCTCTGCACTGTCTTCTTCTGTTGTCTTTTTGTATTTAAAAGTCTGGCTGCTCTCGTCCTCCTCTGAGCTGGTGGTCTCTACCTGGCTGTATATTTGTGTCCAACGTCACAGAAGATAAGCAGGGAATTACTCTGATATATTATATTTCCCTACCAACCTTGAATGACTATTGTAAAAAAGTAAACTGTCTATATTTGTATAGTGCTTTTCTAGTCTTCATGACCACTCAAAGTGCTTTACAGTGCAGAACTTTCTCCACCACACATCATTCACTGTCAGCACAGCTGTCAAGGGCAATTTGGGGTTCAGTGTCTTGCCCAAGAACACTTCAGAATGCGGAATAGGAAAGACAGGGATCTAACTGCCGACCTCCTGGTTGGCGGACGACCCGCTTCATCTCCTGAGCCACAGCCGTTATTGTATAACCTGTTCTGCCTTATTTCTCATAGTCAGTGTCTCCTGCTGACGTGTTATTATGAAACAATTTAAAGTGGCTGTCCTCAAAAGAAGAGCATATAAAGACATGTTAGTGATCGTCTGCCAACTGTAAATCTTCCCTGTGAACAAAACAAAAGTTTAACAGTGGCATATTGTTTAGATGCCATGTGACTTTAAATCAGTACAAGGCAACGTACACTCAGGTTTTTTAATGTGTGGGAGTTTTCCACTCCAGGCAGGCGTCTCTCCGTCTGGGTCTTGGTGACAATAATCAGCTAGCTTAATATGTTTTATAGAACTCTTTGCCAGAGGGAGCAAACAAACAGACGACACCACGGTGAAACTTGAATTAAAGGGCAGCGCATCCACAGTTGGAGACCACACATTTCCTATGGAGTTTTAATTTAATCTGGCCCACCGCTAACAGAGTTATGAGAGGCGGCACAGGGTGGCAAAAAGAGATTGATCCAGAGCAGAGGCCTCTGTATCGTAATGAAAGGGCCTTGAAGCTCACAGGATTACATTTTTTATTAGTAATATCTCGGGAGGGATAAAACTGGAGAAAGCTGCAGCAGATACAAGGTGTACGAATGTGTGGCACGACAGCATATTGACTTTCTTACATTTTCTCACAAGATTCCAGACTCACCAGATTTTCTACATGTGAACTCAGGCATGTATACGCTGATACTTGACATGAGTGATCATATGATTTGTGTGTTTCGAGGTGTGCGTCAGTGATTTCTATGTTAGATGAAATTGATTTAGAGTCACGCTTGGCCGGCAAGTTATCACACACCTTAATGCCCCACAGACCCATTCAATCTCCCTCTCATCTTTGGCGCTGTGAACCTGTCTGCTGGGAGCGGCTTTTTATTTCTCACCACACCACAGGGAGAGAGAGATCCAAGGTTAATTCAGTTAATTTGGTAAAAGCTGCACTGAATCTTTATATGCTACCACAATGCTTTCTCCTCCATTCTATTTAAGTTTGCTCTTATCCTCCACTACCACACTTGAGCACCCGATCCTTTATAGAAAAAGAGTGACAGGAACACATCAAGTTGTTTTCTATCCATTAGTGCACATAAAGGCCTCGGCAGCTTTTCAGCTACACGTGAAAACGGCCTGTTTTGTCTTTTCAAATGGATATTTTCAAAGCTTTGCATTCACACAAGTTGTCGGCCTTATGAAATGCACTGTAAAATCCAAAGATTTCTTTTTAAATCAAGTTTGGGTGTCAGGACAAATTTAAGAATGAAAAAAATGACTTGGAGAAACTCCAAATAGCCATTTCTGCACTTATATTTTAAGCATGTGTTTAGGAAATCTGACAAGCAGACAAACAGATAAAACTATAAAAAAACAAATAATGGCCGGTGAAGTCATAGTAATGATCTGAGGCACTTCTGTATTGCCTTGTGCTCTCGGTGTCTCTCATCTGATTGGGGCCGTCACACTCTCTCCAAACCGGAATTGACTTTAATTCCTCTCTGTGGAGAAAGATCTGGCTGAGCTCCACTTTCCTCCCGGTTCTTATGCAGACCATTGATTGAGGGTGAGGAGGTTAGTAAACTGTCGGGTTATTTGGGTCTATTAGGAAGTAAATGATGGAAGCACTTGTAGCTTTTTGCTGCCTGCTGGCTGTGTGGACAGCTCTAAAACTAAAACCCCTGTGATTGCCTTTAAATGAAGAATTCAAGTCTGACCTGTGCTGTTCTTTTCTCCTGACGCAGATTTTTTTATTGTTCGTATCAATCGTGGTAATAAATTGGATATTCTGCTCCCACATGATGTATACAGCTTTCGCTTGCTGACCAACAGACTCAGTTTGTCAAGTTTAGTGGACGTCGTAGTGAATATTGGCGGCGGCGTATTTATGGGCAACACGGGCCGCCGCCCAGTGCACCGTCTTGCCCAGGGGGGGACAGAGCGGTTTCTATGGCTCATTGGCACAACGTCAATGATCAAATGTCACTGTGTGGGTCAATTAACCTTGTCTGAGTGGGCGGCCTGGAGCACTGGTTTGTGGGATAGGGTTGATGAGGAGGGGGGCGGGGCTTCGTTGACCTGTGAAAGCAAGGGGGGGCCGGGGAACAGCACACCTACATTTGTACAGTAGCCAACTAACTGATGCATAAGTCAAAGCAGTCAAACTACAAAACGAAACACAATTCATTCATTATAGTGTGAGTTTGCAGTTTCATAGACAAGTCTGCCAGTTTATTGTCAATTTGTAATAATTTGGGATCATTTGATTCAGTATTTTATTTATATTGTTTCTATTCTGCATCCTCATACTTTAATTTTGGTATTTTTGATTGTTGTTATTGTATAAAATTGCGGATTTATGGTTATACATATGTTAAAATAGAGGGTTTGTGGGGACTGCCCAGGGCGCCAAGGAAGCTAGAACCTCCACTGGATATTTAGTCTCTGCTGTACAAGGACTCTTTCAGTCCTAAGTCCGGTCAGCACCTTGATGTCAACCTTTCATCACACTGTCCATTCCTCAGAGGATTAGACCAGTGGGCCATGTACAGTAACACCCTGATGAATTATGGTTTGTCCAGCCTGCTGGGAAACAAGGATCCTCTTTCATCCAGTATGCAATATATGCAGTCACACATTTGGTCATGAGAAGAATACTCCACCATTCAGGAAACGCATTGCATTGAAAACGAATGTCTGTAAGTAACCAAGAACAAAAATAGACAATGTTTCAGAAAGTCAGCTTCCAGGGGGGCCCATGGGCTTTTCAGGGGAGACGAGCTCACCTCAGGTCCCCCGTAATTCAAACTATGGATTGGGGTTAGATTTGAGTTTTTTGACAGTTCACCTCTTATTAACGGCTGGCAGAGATCCAGTCAGGCCGAGCTGCAACTTATCTGATGCAGACAGTATACCCTCCTGGTCTGATTGATACTATCCAGCCCTCACCCTGCTTACCTGACACCTGGGTGCGAGACGCAGCCTGGATTACATTCCTGTATCGATTATATGGGGGCAAAGCTGCGTTGTTGTTCATTCTAGTTTTATTTTTGTCCGAGTTTACTCTTCATTTCATTGGAGGAGAGAACCAGCCTTGGGTTGGAAGTGTGCTGCAGTGTCTTTGTGTTTCTTCCACAAAAGCCAAGGGTAGTTTGATAAAGAAGGTCATTAAAGTCTCATTAGGTTGTGAGATCTGTGGCACCGGGCCCCGCAGATAAAAGGGCTGCGGGCTTGTGATATGTGAGCCCCTCTGTGAACTCCGCAGAGAGACACTACACCCGAGAGATCCCTCTCCTCACTCCGTTCACACAGCTTGTGTGTCCTCCTCATCCTCCTGCTTTTATCTAGCGAGCAGTCATTCCCAGAGCCCCCCAGCGTGCAGCGAGAACATCAGCAAACGCTTCCCACCTCTTCGTTGTTGCTGGACTAGCGCGGCCCCTCCACTGCCCACACAAACCATCGATTTGATTCTCACGCAGCCGTTGCATGGAGGCTCTCATAAGAGCGACGTTTCCCTCTGACCATGAGGTGGCTGCCCTTGAAAAGAATGAAAACCAACATCTCCGAAAAATCAATGCAGCTTAATAACTACTCACTATCGCGAGTTCAGGCTTTTGCAGCAGGCCTGGCTCTCCACAGCTAAAACAACCATGACACCTGGCATTGTAATGGAAATCCAGCCGGGCACTCCGAATAAATAAGAGCAGCAATGAAAGCCCGTAGAGCAGTCGATAACTGCTTGGCAGCTAAGGCAGGGAGACTTGACTCAATTTGTAAAAGTGAGCTGCTTTCCGGCTGCAGGGGCACAGAGGAGTGTGCCGGAGAAAGCTGATGCCACAGAAGTTGCAGAGTGAGCTTCTTTTTCCCCCGAAGACCTGATGTTTTGAAATGAGGAGTGCAAATGGATTTAAAGAGACATGAATCATTTTGCATTAGAAGGTTCTGTCAATTACAGGTCATCAGTGCTTTTGTTGTTCAATGCAATAAAGCTCTGTACTGCCAAAACTGGACTTATAAAAATGATTCAGACATGATTTATTTTTCTATATATAACACAAGACTCAGTCTCAGCGCAAATGAATCTACTTCAGCAGTGATGAAGTGTCATTACACACGTGAGTCTCAGTCAGACTTTCTTTCCAAAACGTCTACTGCCACCAAGTGGCACTCAGTGGGTAAATCGCTGTGGTATATACTGTATATCATGCCATTAGGGTAGTTAAAGGTTTGATTCCCTCAACTTGTGGAAAACAAACAAACTCTTTCTCACTCACATCTATTAAAATCTATCTACGCATATGATTTTTGGGGTTTGACATGTTTTTGTGATATATCTTGCCATGAGTCTTCCAGTTGAAACTTTCTGAATAAAATAAGACTTCCAAAGCACTGTCTCAGATTTGGTTCAAAACATGTCAATATTGTTAATATCATGAATGGTTCCCAAAACCAAGGTTTAAAAAAAAACGAATCAGCCATTCGTATGATTGTATATGATTATTATTTTGGCTACTATTTTGCCTATCCTTCGTAAACTTCTGAGGCCCTAGATTTGGAAAAGAAAATCCTGGACAAAAATTATATTGAGGGTATTGAAAACCCACATACCTGCACCAATATGATGTCAATCCATATTTTCGGCAGATACAACCTTTACTTATTATTTTACCGATATCTGGGGTCTCTACCACCATTGGACAAAAAGAATATTAAGGATGAGACAAGGTGTAGTAGAATTATCATAAAGTAGGGATATAATTATGTATATAATTACAATATCCTTCATTCGTGCTCCATACAAACACAGACAAAGATTTGAGAGACATTTTACCTATGGCAGGAAAAAAAACATCCATTACCGGATTACATTTTTATTTCACTATCTCTCCAGGCTATGGAAAAACAATCAATATTTCATAGGCTTTGACACACATAAGAGATAATAAGGGAAAATCCCGGCTGCTTCATTATGGATGCTTTTATTTCCTCGAGGTAAAACAATGCCCTTAACTTGGCCTGTTTATATATATTTATGAAGAGAACATGGAAGGACATTGGCAGTAAGTGACCACACATTAGACCGTTAACACATTTCCATGTTTCCTCCAGCCCACATGCTATTTTGGTCCTATGTGTCTCAGCCTCTGAAATATTGATTGTAGTAAAGAAATATTTGTTTTCAGTTTGCTGAGGACACTGAGGCAAAAAATGTAATCCTGATGTGGACATCTTTATGTTTCTACTAACCTATATACCACAATATGCTGCTTTATTCATAATGCCCCCATGTCTATTAGTCGAGACACCTGAAATATTGGCACAAATAAAAAATAAAATAGCTTTGCAGAAAGTATTGATTCATACGAGTGCTAAAAAATGTAAAATACCCATATATCATTCTTGAACAAGTTTCTCCAAATGTTAGTTCTTATAAAAATAGAAAGACATGCACTACAGACCGTAAATGTTAGTCATTTTGAGATCATGTTTGTCTTCCATCCTGTGAAGTTTGTTGAAACGAGGAATAACATATTTTCAAGATACCCAACTGTGGATTTCCAGATGAGACATATTTGAGACTGAAATTAAAAGATATAAAGAACCGTGTGTGAGGTCTGTGGACTAACCAAAAACAACAGGGACACAACTATTTAATTCCATCACAATAAATGTTTGTATTGTACGTTGTTTTAAGCAAAACAAAATCTTAAAAACTAGATAATTAGTAACAAAAATATCTGAATTGCTACATTCAAGATAAACATCTTAACATAGTTTTGAATGTATTTGTAAATACAGTTTTCAATTACAACTGATTCTTATCGTAAGAATCAAGATATGATTTTAGCCGTGCATGCAGCATGTTTACACCCTTCCTATAACGGATGTACTGTTCAATGTCTAATGTGTCTCACATCTTCTCTGCAGTGTTCATCATGGCTGCCGGACTGCTGGTCTACCCCTTCGGCCTGAACTCTTCTCTGGTCAGGTCCTTCTGCGGGGACTCCGACATCTACTACGCCGGCGAGTGCCAGATCGGCTGGGGCTACATGCTGGCGATAGTCGGAGTCATGCTCACCGTTTTCCTGCCCTTTTTTGCCAAATATGCACCGAAGGAGCAGCTGTCCCCCACCCCTTTGCCCACGCTGTTATAGTGCATGGAAATGAAGTCTTGTGGTTTCTTTATTCCCTCCTGACGACACTCTCTGACCTGGACGTGATGTCACAGAGAGACGCCTGCATCATCCATTTTTAATGCTGAATATTGATGCTGTTTGGGAAGCCCTACTCAGTGAAGCAACAAACACTGTCTTCCTCCATCATTTAAATTCATGTTATTTTAAATGGAATGTTTTATGTTACAATAAAACCCTGTGGTCATTATTTTTATCCTGCAGCCTGTCACAAGGTTTCTACAGTTTGACTTATTTGTTTTCCTTCGTGTCAGAGGATGTAAAGAGTAATAACCCCATTTCAAGCAATTTAAGAAAACGTCCTCAAGTACCTGCTTCAAATGTGTTTTTTTTCTTCTTCCGCTCCGTTGTGGAAACGAGTCAACATTCAGTACGACACATTCCAAAACAGACTGGAAGTAAAGACGCGACTCGGGCTAAGTTTTCTGGCTCGACTCGAACAATCAAATAACGTTTCAGCACGAGGTTGTGACTCAAAGAGAGAGACACTTTTTATTGGTCGAAATGCATCTGTGGATTTTGACTTTACATATGGTGTTTAGGACTGTATATATATACACATATATATATATATATGTATGGGGTCCTGGTTTAACAGAAATAATGTTTGAGATTTCAAATTATGGATTGATTGAAAAGTGAACTCCGACACTTGGAGGGATTTTTTCTCTTCAGACTTTTCCTGCGGGAGTCGAGAAGCAAGGGACGATAAAGACAGCATCAGACCTGCCGAGAGGAAAGGTCGAAATACCTTCTCATAACCGCAAAGTGAATAATGATTAACCTGGAGTGGTTTCAGAGCAGTGTTGTCAAAAACGTTTATGTTGTGATATTACATCTTTTTGTTAACCTTCTCCCCAGAATTGTTTGTGTGATGTGACTTGCTTGTTTAACATGAACAACGTTTTGCCTGCAACACACAATACTTAACACTAATTCAGGAACAAAAAAAGATTGCAAAAGGCAGGGAGCTGTAGGAATTTTGTCAGAAATGCATGATAAAGATGGGCTTTGTTAATGGTAGAACAATTGATCTAGATTTTAAATGTGATCGGACCAACTTGTGCCTTTTAACATAACCAAGACAAGTGTTAAATACAATTATCAGGTTGACATCTTTTTCTGCTGAAAAACTGTGGATCCTGTTGTGTGAAGTGATTGATTGTTTTTCTTTTTTCCTCGTATAATTACTCCTCTCAGAGGCAAAGTGTTTCTCATGTTCTTGATACAGAATGATCTCATTAACTCGAGAAAAAAATTTCGGGGGGGGGGGGGGGGGGGGGGGTTCTAATCCTCAGAGGTAATGGCAGAGAAGGAAAAAAAGGAAAGCGATGCACTTGGATTCAAATTATGCCCTGAGATATTTTTTTCCAATTATCTGAAAGCGATAGTTCACATGAATCGCTTTATTAAAAGGTTGTGACATGCGGCTAACAGATTAATTCCTGGCATCCTTGTCTTATGTGATTTAGAGTTTGAAGTGTTGGAGGGAGTGGCTGTACAAATTGAGCATCGCCTGTTGTCATCTGTGCTGAGCTGACACATTACTCACATCATGTGTAAAACGTGGTTTAAAATAATTAACTCCTCCTGTAAGCAAAATGTGTTGGTGTGTTTGTTTGTCAACCCACGTCTCCTTTTGAGCGCTGGCACCATTCTTGTCATGTTCTGAGGACAAACTGTCCACATCTCCACTTCCGGTCCCTGTACACTGCCAATTGAATTAAGCTGGACTCCCTTTTCTAGTGTGTGTTTACGTGTGTATTTGTGTTTTAATAATGGTTTGGAGTCTGCAAATGGTTAAAATTTTAAATATTCCAAACATTTGGGTTTCCCCCACAATCGTATCCTGACATTTGGAAAATGACTATGATTATGTTGCCATATTTGGAAGGTCAGGATATACATTTTGGTATTGTATTGGACCTCATACTGTGCTCGGCTGTGGGAATGATTGGCGTGACTGCACTGGACTTGTTCCCTTTATTCGTTTGGACCATTGTGTGTAAAGTCTCAGCACTGGTGAAACTGTTTTCTGGTAGAGTAGACCATTGCGTTTCTTTTCCATTGTGATGTTTGACTGTAAATAAACTAACTGTACTTGATATCACATGTTATTCTTAACTGCCCCGTTTTTCAAAGATATATTTTGAGATATTACCTCATCGTGTTTGCTTTACCTGAATTCACCTCTAAACAATGTCTGCTGTTCTGTCAATTTTTCTTTGTAATAAAAAATCCTTCAGAACTTACAACAAGAGAAGCTTTACTTTTCATTAACAGTTTGGTTAAGTTACCATTTCACAAATAAATAACAATAACAAAAACACAAATCCAGTACCGTGAGGGGATTCAACTGTTTAAATTCAAACACAAAACTTAAGACAATAAAAGGTCAAAAAGTGCTCAAACATGCTTTAAATCCCAAAGAACTTCTATGTTAGAACAAACTGTGTGTATGAACAAATTGACGTAAACTTGTCTGTCATAGACTATCATCGAACCCTATTTCCTTTCCTACAGCTGAAGATACATACTCGTCCTCAGATCTCATGGAATGATTTGATCAGTGCCCTCATTTCTGCATCAGATGCTTTCACAGCCTCGTAGGCGTTCCTCAGCTCTGAGGGGAGGCCGGGCCGGACGGACACACACATGAGGACGTCTCTGCTGCGGTCATAGTTGCCCACGCAGCGGTGAACTTGACCCCGGATCAGACGGGGCAGTTCCTGCTCCTGATGGACAAGATGCAGAAAGGAAGTAAATTCAAGTGATATCGCATTGCTGGATTTTCTATTGGCAATATTTTTCCATATTTGTGAAATGCCACTATTTATTAAATCCAACAGATATTTAAGTTACTTTTACTTGTACAGTGAATATACAGTATAACCAAAGTACATTACTATCACCATTAAAATGATGTATCAGAGCAAGTAAATGTGGGCAAATTGACATTTATCGACTCAGGGAAAATTGCTTTCATTCTTTGGAATTTTTGTCTAGAGTATTTTTTCCTCACAGTTTCATAGAAGACACACTGCACAGCCTTTTTTCCATCTCTCATAAGGAAGGTCTTGGCTCCATGGCGACCCACAGTAACTGCAGAGTCAAGAGTGGCTAAGGGAGAACAGCCAGTTAGATGAATGATGCTTTAAAATGAGTAAAGCGGTATGCTGGAAGTCAGTCAGAGTTGAGGGTGCTAAGATAAAGTCTGAATGACCAACAATAACTAATCACAATTTTAGAAAAGCTAACATTCAGTAAACTTGACTTTAGGGCCTCAGGGATAATTTTAGAGACAAATTTGACCCAAAATTACCAACCAAAATCCAAAATTTGTTCAGTTGTAGTCTAACGTCATTTATTGACATTTTTTTTAATCCAGCAGGCTCAACAGAATATACACTTTATATTATGCTACCATCAAAATATGACTGTCGACAATTTTATGAAAGTGTCTTTAACTGATTTATTTGCCTTGCAGTGGCTGTCCCTCACCAATAGGGAGAGCTGTAGCCCTGATCAGCAACAATACTTCCAGTATATTTAAGAATACAGTGCATAACAAAAACTTCTAATAAACTGACCAAATATCTCAAAAAGGTACGGTGCTTTGTCTTTAAACTGGCTCCAGTGTCTCATGCCATCGATAACTGCAGTCAGGATCCTAAGTGAGTTCTCGTTGGTTGGTTTCATTGGAGGGGGCTCCTGCTGCATATAAATAAAGATGCCACCCTCATCAGAAACAATGTCATGAAGGCAAACTGTAACCATCGTTGTGTATTAAGTATAGATTTTTCCATATCTACTCCTACCCGAGTTTGAGTTGGTCGTGCAGTCTGAGGTTGATTTGAGCTTCTTTTTCCGTCAGAGGGGGAACTCTGTGGCCCAAAGCTGTTGGTAAATTTCCAGGTGTTCTTTAGTGGCTGAGCTGCACAAGCTAGTGGTTTGGTGGGAGTTGGGACAGGAGGGGGCAGAGGTCGAGACTGTTGGGGATACTGAGGCGTGGAAGTGGATGGTCTGTAAGACGACTGTTGACTCATATGAGAGAACCCAGTATTGGGTGATGCCTTGTTTTGTGCACGCTGAGTGCTGGGAGGACTCTGATATTTGTTGGAGCTATCGTTGTAGCTGGAATCCTGTGGTCTGACTGGGTAACTGGGCTGCCCCGTCTGAGTGCTGAAATAAAAATAAACCTTCTGTTTCACATATTAAGATCTAAAATTAAAAACACCAAATGTCAGTCAAACTTTCTGAGAAGACAACATCTGAATTTCTTTTGTTGATGTATGTTTTTTGACCATGCAAGTAAGATATGCATTCACTCTTCTTGAATAAACAAGTCACAGTAAATTCCGGTTTCCAACTTTCATGTTGCTCCTGGACGCAAAGTGGTGATGTCCAATATTTATTTCAACTTTCTCACATGTTTCTCAGGTGTCTGTTTGATTAGCTATGGTTTTATTCAGAATCATAATAAAAACTGTCAAACCTAAACAATTTAAGGGTCTGACATTGTGGATTTGCAGGCATTTTTCATATTATAACACAATAGAAAATGGGTTAAACCTGAAAAACATACCTGGTGTTTCCTCCTTTATATGGATGTGATATGGGTGCATATGCTCTCATTTTAGGAGCAGGTCGAGGAGCGGGTCTGTTAGTGTCAAACTGCTGAGACTGAGGGGATTGTGGTTTCAACCACTGGTCACTTTGTGAGGCACCAAATGACGAACCTGAGGCCTGGTAACATCCATAGGTACCTGTGAAAGAGCAAAGCTGTGGCTAATGGGGGTAAAACAGGTCGTACACTGATCAGAACATTTGAGGTTCGAACCCTGACTGCTCCAGTTTGATATTTATGGGGAAGATACTGAAACCCAAAAGTGCCCATGGTGATGTAACTGATGCGTCTTAGAGCAGCACAGTATAGTACTACTGTATGAATGTGTCTGACCTTAGTATAAAGTGCTTTGACAGTGTCCACTGTTTAAAGCTGTGAAGTGTCTTAATTCAAAGGGAGATACTTGATATTATTGTCCTTTTTCTTTATGTAATAAGACAAAATGAAAAACAAAATTCTCTAAATATAAAACAATGGTCTTGCTTTTGTGTTCACTCTAAGATTGTGATTTGAACAGTTTAACAACATCCAATAGACATTTGATCTTTAAAAGACATTTAGATGTCCTCTAATTGACCTATGCTACAGAGGGAAAGAAGATGTAAATCGAGGTGAAGTATTGTTTAAAATCCTTCCTGTTTTTAAGTTCATTTAGATTTGCCTTTTGGTATACTGCCCCCAAGTGTTGGAAATAAACTAGACACCTAAAGAGAGTGAACGCTTCACCTGGTTTGATGATGTGAGATGGAGCTGAGCTGGTGTTTGCCATGTATTCACTGTGGGAGAAGAATTCATTCACTGAAGGAGCAGATGTCAAAGGAACCCTGATTCTTTTCTTCTGGTTAAACAGCGGCACAGGGAGGCAGCCTGGTGGAGACAGGGGGAAAAAACAATGAATACAAGGTATACATGTGTAATAAACATTCACTTGATCTTTTCTTTCACATTATGAGATCGGCCCTTTTTTTTAAATGTCCTTGATTTTCAAGAGAGTAATTCATGGACCTTGAAGAAAAAAAAAAGATATATTTAGGGGGCTGCTATTTATGAGTGTGTGCACCACAGTAAATTAAAATTTGGTCTAATAAGGGGACCGTTGAATATGGTACTTCACCACTAAAAGCTAACTGGAACCACAATGCAACACACACAGCTTGGTGTCCTTATTCCACACCACACTTGAACTTGGCATGAATTGTGAATTATTCCATGAATCCATTGGCAAAGAGGAAAGGAATGGACATGTTTACGAACCTGCTGTCGGCCTCGTTGGCTGGTTTTCCTGTCTCCTCATCGTGGTTACTTAGAAGAGGAGCTTGTCCAGCTAGCTCCTCCTGTTAGCTGCTCCTGTTAGCTGCACAGGGGGACGTACCAGAGGGACAGTGGAGAGGACATTTTACCTGTGAAGTGTTGGTCACTCACTTTGATTCACAGTGAAAAGTTATCATTTTACTCACATTTAAAAACGTGTTAACACAGCTGATACGTGTTGTTTTAGTGTCTTGTCGTTTTAGCAAAGAGGTGTAAGTTAGCTGGCTAATGTTTTAGCCTAGAAGCTAAACTTTCAGATAGCGTGTCTAGCTAGTTAGCTGCCTAAAATAAGGCACTACATTACACATGTAGCTCAATGTACAGCTAAAAGTTGTATTATTGGTTAAAAAAAAAACTGTGAATATAGTTTATTAGTTACTCACGTTCTCTGGTCAGTTAAATGAGTTTCCGGTCCAACACCATGGAAAGAGAATGTCGCCACAAGTAACCAGCGCAGCATTCATGGTCCCGTAGTAAACACGGAAATCCTATCACTGCACTATCAGTGGAGATGAACACTCCAGTAATAATTATACAATAAATAATTATTTCAAGTGTCATTAGATTATATTCTGTCATTTTTTCATATATTTTTTAATTCTTTATAATTCGTTTCATTTTCTGGATTATGTTCTTTTTATGTTTTATGGTGTGTTATGTACCTGATATCTTGCTGCAGTATTGCCATCTATCTATCTATCTACAAGATCTATCTGTCGGTTTTTCTATCTGTCCATCTAATGATGTGTTAATATAAATCAGGACCAGATTAAAGGTTCAGTGTGTAAGATTAAGGTGAAAGGGATCAACTGGCAGAAATTTTATATAAAATAATCCCAGTGATGTTTTCACTTGTGTTTCATCTACACTGTAGGAATTGTTTTCTTTACCTGAGAATGGGCCCTTCTACGGAGGCTTCCATGTTATTACAGTAGCCCAGACCTGACAAACTAAACACCTTTTGAGTTTTTATGACAACTGAAGGCTACCACAGGTTCTCTTTAACTTTTGGAAGGGGAGTGTGAGGTCAGGGGTATCCAGCTGCAACATGCAACTTCCCCACTAAATTCTACACTCTGAACCTTTATGTCCAGACAATAATTATTTTGACATCTTATATTCTTCAGGCACTGTCTATCAGCACATTCAATTTAAAGTTAAGAATTGGATTCTGCATTAAGGTTCCAATTCTCTGCTTTGATTTGAGAAGGTTTACATCTGTTTTGACCAGTGTGGGAAATAAAGACCTCCTAACAAAGTGTAATTATGACAGAGTGACAAACTGACTCACAGAATACATGCACATTGGTGTGATGATTCTTCTATCCTCTGCTTTTGTCAGCAATGTTAAACTGGAGCAGGGAGGTTAAGAAAGAGACGTATCAAAACAACAGCCAGTAGAGTTTCTGTGAAGCTATTAATCTCACGATTAAAAAACATCATCAGCCCCCCTCTCTCTCATCCCAGATAGAAAGTCAGGAAAAACCAAGATTTCCCATGGGCAAAATTAAAAATGTTTTATTTGTTACGCTACCTCACCAGACTCCTCATGGTGTTTCAGGGGATTAATTTGAATAGCGGTAATCTTGGGTTAAGGCAGGGGTCGGCCACCTGCGGCTCCTCAGCCCCTCTGCAGTGGCTCCCTGTACAGTGTTGTACATGTTGCGCATATTTTTTATTAAGTTCACGAACGGTGAACTTAACGAATCAGTTTTCATATGATGAACTCAGATGAGTCAAAAGTATTCCCATTCATTACTCAAGTAGAAGTATAGATACTACGGTTTAAAAATACTTCTGTAGAAGTTGAACTATCAACTTAAGCTTTTTACTTAAGTAAAAGTGTAAAAGTACTGGTTTCAAAACTACTTAAAGTATAAAAGTAAAAGTAATGTAAGGGGAATTTTTTTTATTTAAATACATTAAAGTACCATATGTGTACTACTGAGCATTAACATGCGTTTCATGGAGCGGAAGACATGATAACTAGTTGCCAATAAGTATTGTAATAGTGCAAAAAGTCAAACTTCAGTGGAATGTTATCAATAACCTTTATTGGAAGAGACCTTGAGACCTTTGGACTAGATCCTGTATGTACATCAACATTAGCGATAGGCTTTGTTCAGCCGCAAAAGCAGCAGGTTCTCAAAGTTATTTGAGCCTATGCATGCTCTACCTGGCCTGAAGATGAGCCCTGCAACACTTAACAGTCTTTCACAGGCTGCTGACGCCCTGCCCTTTGTACACACCACCCGTTGCTACTAACGTTTGGATGGTTTAGTGAGGTCCTCGGATCGGCCCCGCCGGAGTCGGTAACGGCCCTGGCGGAGCGCCGAGAAGACGATCAAACTTGACTATCTAGAGCAGGGGTGTCCAAACTACGGCCCGCTGGCCATCTGCGGCCCGCCATCCATTTTAATTTGGCCCGCCTCAAAAAAATTTAAATTTTTTTTTTAAACTAATAATTTCGTAGCACTTAAATGGCACCTACTTATAGCACTTTGTAGTTTTGCTCTATTTTTGAAGAAATTGTACTTTCTTGATTCTTGTTGTTCTGGGTTTGTACCCTCGGGTAGGGGAGAGCGGGGTAATATGAGATTTTTTTTTACATTTGCTCCCCTCTAGGCGAGCTAAAATGATATATCAGTAATTCCCATTAATTTCCCATTAATTCAGGATGTTTCCTAGCAATGGAAATTATCAGAATGTCTTCAGGACAAAGGGCAGTGAAAATATGATTGTTTTTAAAAAAGTGGTCTTGTTTCTCACTTTACCCCAGCTTAGGGGTAAAGTGAGACAGACCAGAGAAATCAAGGGGGTAAAGTGATCCACTTACTTTTTCCACTTTAAAACTACCATAACAACAAATGTTGTAATAGGTCAATTAAGCAGATTTATGATTATTATGATTCATGTGATCTCTTGCACACCCTAGCTTACCTGCACATTGTTTCTCTGTCCAATTGGCAGGGACAGGGATATTGTTTTTCTCTGCATTTTCAAATGCCAGTTCACGGCACTTAACTGGAGCAAGGCCATGGAACTGGTCAGCTAGTTGTTTCAAGTGAGTGGCAAGCTCCTCCTCCATCTCATCTGTGAATATTCTCTTTGCCTCAGTTACTGCACCCAAGGCAACTGATTTTACTTCCCCTTTCTCTTTTTTCTTTATGAATCTTTTGAGGGTTGTCTTTTCAATATTTGCTTTTCTTAAGGACTTCTTTCCTTGCATGACCTCAGCGGCTGCACTCTCCATCTCTGCGAGGGGTGTTTGGCCCCAGGTTGTCTTCCTGGTGTAGTTTCTAGGCATGATGGCTTTTATACAATGTTTATGGCATTACAAATAAAACATATGTAATGTATAATTACAATAAAATATGTTTAAGACTAAACCTAACTTGTGCTTCATGTCTCACATCTCTTAGCAATTCAGGCTAATCTTCAGCTAGCATCAATCAAATGATTTTATATGTTGGAAGTTCACCAACATGTATGATATAAGTTTTTCTACCTGAATCTATTTGTTTTGACACAACAGTTGATGCAAGAAAATTTACTTTTACATGCAAAAAGCACATTTTTGTGAAAAAACATTCTAACCACAGCACCTGCACCAACTTCTCCTTCATGGCAAGGGTGGAATGGGAGGGGCTTGAAAACTTAATGATCACATGACCACAATTGTGTCCGTTGCCTAGATACAGGGGGTGTCTCACATTACCCCGCTCTCCCCTTCCCTTGAATGCACTGATTGTAAATCGCTTTGGATAAAAGCGTCAGCTAAATGAATTGTAATGTAATGGACTATGGTCCACTGTATTGTACTTCTCAGTTTTGACACTAGGTGGCGCCACGCCCCCCGCCCTAAGCGACGCGATTGAGGCGCACTTTCAACAGTCCGCTCCAGGGCAGGGGGGCGTGGCGGTGCGAGTGGCCCAGACCTTCAAATTTTTTTTGAATGTAGCCCTCGGGGCAAAAAGTTTGGACACCCCTGATCTAGAGGAAGTAAAAGTCGTAACAAGGTTTCCGTAGGTGAACCTGCGGAAGGATCATTACCGGTACCGCCTGATTCGACTGCATGGCACCCCAACCCCCCCCACAGGTGCTTAGGGTCTCGCGATGGGCCCCAGGGCCAGCGTGTCTCCCGAGGCCTGGGTTGTGTTGGTGTGGCACGTGAGTGCTCTCCCAGCTATCCCCCCACACATACACACACACTCCTTCCATTTGTCTGTCTCCTCTACTTCGTCTGAGCACTGTCCACTGCCGTGCGGTGCCTCCTTCTCCGCTCTTCCATCCCCCTCTGTGCGCCTTTGCTAGCCTGCTCCGATGGCCCAGGGACCTGTCAGCGGAGGCGGGGGGATTGCGGATGCTCCTTGTTTTCGGAACCCTCTGGTGCGGTTGTGTGGCGGCCTCGGCCTGGCCGTCATCCCGCGGACACCCAACTGAAACTCTCCTTGCTCATCCGAAGGGAGGAGGGGGGTCTAATGTCTCACAAAAAAAATGTTTTTTTTGTGTGTGTTTTTGAACGATGAAAAACCGGAAGGAAATCAAGCCAAAATGAAATAGGAGTAACGTAATGTAAGGAGTAGAAAGTACAGATATTTGCGTGAAAATGTAAGGAGTAGAAGTAAAAAATCGTCTGAAAAATAGATACTCCAGTAAAGTATAGATACCCACAATGTCTACTTAAGTAAGGTAACAAAGTATTTGTACTTCGTTACTTGACACCTCTGCATCTACTGGATCTCAATCTTTCTGCATTGAGGTTCTTTAATCTTTATTAAGAAGTGCAGGCAAGGTTTAGGAAATTATGACAGATCATTTCCTGTCCTTTAGAGCTCTTTGATCTGTTTTGACGTCTTTGTATGCTTTGATCTTTGTTGCTGCTGAGATCTTTGAAATATTCGTTTATAAGGCTTGGGAGAGGAAGTAAATACACTTTGGTGTTAGTTGCAAGCCTACAACCTGGGACCAGTCTATTATCACCAAGAACAAACCGACATCCAGGTACCAGTCATAACATGGATCAACTCTCCAACCTGGGACCAGTCTATTATCACCAGGATCAAGCCGACAACCAGGTACCAATCCATCATAATATGGATCACCTCGATCAAGGCGGTGGTCACCAGCGACCAGTCTATTATCACCGGGATCAAGCCTACAACCCGGGACCAGTCTATTATCACCTGGATCAAGCAGACAACCTGGGACCAGTCTATTATCAAAAGGATCAAGCCGACAACCAGGGACCAGTCTATTATAAGCAGGATCAAGCAGACAACCTGGGACCAGTCAATTATCACCTGGATCAAGCCGACTACCTGGGACTAGTCTATTATCAGCAGGATCAAGCTGACAACTCAGGACCAGTCTCTTATCACCAGGATCAAGCCGACAACCTGGGACCAGTCTATTATCAGCAGGATCAAGCCGACAACCTGGGACCAGTCTATTATCACCTGGATCAAGCCGACAACCAGGGACCAGTCTATTATCACCTGGATCAAGCCGACAACCTGGGACCAGTCTATTATCAGCAGGATCAAGCCGACAACCTGGGACTAGTCTATTATCAGCAGGATCAAGCCGACAACCAGGGACCAGTCTATTATCACCTGGATCAAGCCGACAACCTGGGACCAGTCTATTATCACCTGGATCAAGCCGACAACCTGGGACTAGTCTATTATCACCTGGATCAAGCCGACAACCTGGGACCAGTCTATTATCAGCAAGATCAAGCAGACAACCTGGGACCAGTCTATTATCACCCGGATCAAGCCGACAACCAGGGACCAGTCTATTATCCCCCGGATCAACTCGACAACCTGGGACCAGTCTATTATCAGCAGGATCAAGCCGACAACCAGGGACCAGTCCATTATCCCCCGGATCAACTCGACAACCTGGGACCAGTCTATTATCAGCAGGATCAAGCCGACAACCAGGGACCAGTCTATTATCACCCGGATCAAGCCGACAACCTGGGACCAGTCTATTATCACCTGGATCAGGCCGACAACCCGGGACCAGTCCATTATCCCCCGGATCAACTCGACAACCTGGGACAAGTCTATTATCAGCAGGATCAAGCCGACAACCAGGGACCAGTCCATTATCCCCCGGATCAACTCGACAACCTGGGACCAGTCTATTATCAGCAGGATCAAGCCGACAACCAGGGACCAGTCTATTATCACCCGGATCAAGCCGACAACCTGGGACCAGTCTATTATCAGCAGGATCAAGCAGACAACCTGGGAACAGTCTATTATCAGCAGGATCAAGCCGACAACCTGGTACCAGTCTCTTATCACCAGGATCAAGGTGACAACCTGGGACCAGTCTATTATCAGCAGGATCAAGCCGACAACCAGGGACCAGTCTATTATCACCTGGATCAAGCCGACAACCTGGGACCAGTCTATTATCAGCAGGATCAAGGCGACAACCTGGGACTAGTCTATTATCAGCAGGATCAAGCCGACAACCAGGGACCAGTCTATTATCACCCGGATCAAGCCGACAACCTGGGACCAGTCTATTATCACCTGGATCAAGCCGACAACCAGGGACCAGTCTATTATCACCCGGATCAAGCCGACAACCTGGGACCAGTCTATTATCAGCAGGATCAAGCAGACAACCTGGGAACAGTCTATTATCACCCGGATCAAGCCGACAACCAGGGACCAGTCTATTATAAGCAGGATCAAGCAGACAACCTGGGACCAGTCAATTATCACCTGGATCAAGCCGACTACCTGGGACTAGTCTATTATCAGCAGGATCACGCTGACAACTCAGGACCAGTCTCTTATCACCAGGATCAAGCCGACAACCTGGGACCAGTCTATTATCAGCAGGATCAAGCCGACAACCTGGGACCAGTCTATTATCACCTGGATCAAGCCGACAACCAGGGACCAGTCTATTATCACCTGGATCAAGCCGACAACCTGGGACCAGTCTATTATCAGCAGGATCAAGCCGACAACCTGGGACTAGTCTATTATCAGCAGGATCAAGCCGACAACCAGGGACCAGTCTATTATCACCTGGATCAAGCCGACAACCTGGGACCAGTCTATTATCACCTGGATCAAGCCGACAACCTGGGACTAGTCTATTATCACCTGGATCAAGCCGACAACCTGGGACCAGTCTATTATCAGCAGGATCAAGCAGACAACCTGGGACCAGTCTATTATCACCCGGATCAAGCCGACAACCAGGGACCAGTCTATTATCCCCCGGATCAACTCGACAACCTGGGACCAGTCTATTATCAGCAGGATCAAGCCGACAACCAGGGACCAGTCCATTATCCCCCGGATCAACTCGACAACCTGGGACCAGTCTATTATCAGCAGGATCAAGCCGACAACCAGGGACCAGTCTATTATCACCCGGATCAAGCCGACAACCTGGGACCAGTCTATTATCACCTGGATCAGGCCGACAACCCGGGACCAGTCCATTATCCCCCGGATCAACTCGACAACCTGGGACCAGTCTATTATCAGCAGGATCAGGCCGACAACCAGGGACCAGTCCATTATCCCCCGGATCAACTCGACAACCTGGGACCAGTCTATTATCAGCAGGATCAAGCCGACAACCAGGGACCAGTCTATTATCACCCGGATCAAGCCGACAACCTGAGACCAGTCTATTATCAGCAGGATCAAGCAGACAACCTGGGAACAGTCTATTATCAGCAGGATCAAGCCGACAACCTGGTACCAGTCTCTTATCACCAGGATCAAGGTGACAACCTGGGACCAGTCTATTATCAGCAGGATCAAGCCGACAACCAGGGACCAGTCTATTATCACCTGGATCAAGCCGACAACCTGGGACCAGTCTATTATCAGCAGGATCAAGGCGAAAACCTGGGACTAGTCTATTATCAGCAGGATCAAGCCGACAACCAGGGACCAGTCTATTATCACCCGGATCAAGCCGACAACCTTGGACCAGTCTATTATCACCCGGATCAAGCCGACAACCAGGGACCAGTCTATTATCACCCGGATCAAGCCGACAACCCTGGACCAGTCTATTATCAGCAGGATCAAGCAGACAACCTGGGAACAGTCTATTATCAGCAGGATCAAGCCGACAACCTGGTACCAGTCTCTTATCAGCAGGATCAAGCAGACAACCTGGGAACAGTCTATTATCAGCAGGATCAAGCCGACAACCTGGTACCAGTCTCTTATCACCTGGATCAAGCCGACAACCTGGGACTAGTCTATTATCACCTGGATCAAGCCGACAACCTGGGACTAGTCTATTATCACCTGGATCAAGCCGACAACCTGGGACCAGTCTATTATCAGCAGGATCAAGCAGACAACCTGGGACCAGTCTATTATCACCCGGATCAAGCCGACAACCAGGGACCGGTCTATTATAAGCAGGATCAAGCAGACAACCTGGGACCAGTCTATTATCACCCGGATCAAGCCGACAACCAGGGACCAGTCTATTATAAGCAGGATCAAGCAGACAACCTGGGACCAGTCTATTATCAGCAGGATCAAGCCGACAACCTGGGACGAGTCTATTATCACCAGGATTAAGCCGACAACCAGGGACCAGTCTATTATCACCTGGATTAAGCCGACAACCTGGGACCAGTCTATTATCACCTGGATCAAGCCGACAACCTGGGACTAGCCTATTATCACCTGGATCAAGCCGACAACCTGGGACCAGTCTATTATCAGCAGGATCAAGCAGACAAGCTGTGACCAGTCTATTATCACCCGGATCAAGTCGACAACCAGGGACCAGTCTATTATAAGCAGCATCAAGCAGACAACCTGGGACCAGTCTATTATCAAAAGGATCAAGCCGACAACCAGGGACCAGTCTATTATAAGCAGGATCAAGCAGACAACCTGGGACCAGTCAATTATCACCTGGATCAAGCCGACTACCTGGGACTAGTCTATTATCAGCAGGATCAAGCTGACAACTCAGGACCAGTCTCTTATCACCAGGATCAAGCCGACAACCTGGGACCAGTCTATTATCAGCAGGATCAAGCCGACAACCTGGGACTAGTCTATTATCAGCAGGATCAAGCCGACAACCAGGGACCAGTCTATTATCACCTGGATAAAGCCGACAACCTGGGACCAGTCTATTATCACCTGGATCAAGCCGACAACCTGGGACTAGTCTATTATCACCTGGATCAAGCCGACAACCTGGGACCAGTCTATTATCAGCAGGATCAAGCAGACAACCTGGGACCAGTCTATTATCACCCGGTTCAAGCCGACAACCAGGGACCAGTCTATTATCCCCCGGATCAACTCGACAACCAGGGACCAGTCCATTATCCCCCGGATCAACTCGACAACCTGGGACCAGTCTATTATCAGCAGGATCAAGCCGACAACCAGGGACCAGTCTATTATCACCCGGATCAAGCCGACAACCTGGGACCAGTCTATTATCACCTGGATCAGGCCGACAACCCGGGACCAGTCCATTATCCCCCGGATCAACTCGACAACCTGGGACCAGTCTATTATCAGCAGGATCAAGCCGACAACCAGGGACCAGTCCATTATCCCCCGGATCAACTCGACAACCTGGGACCAGTCTATTATCAGCAGGATCAAGCCGACAACCAGGGACCAGTCTATTATCACCCGGATCAAGCCGACAACCTGAGACCAGTCTATTATCAGCAGGATCAAGCAGACAACCTGGGAACAGTCTATTATCAGCAGGATCAAGCCGACAACCTGGTACCAGTCTCTTATCACCAGGATCAAGGTGACAACCTGGGACCAGTCTATTATCAGCAGGATCAAGCCGACAACCAGGGACCAGTCTATTATCACCTGGATCAAGCCGACAACCTGGGACCAGTCTATTATCAGCAGGATCAAGGCGACAACCTGGGACTAGTCTATTATCAGCAGGATCAAGCCGACAACCAGGGACCAGTCTATTATCACCCGGATCAAGCCGACAACCTGGGACCAGTCTATTATCACCTGGATCAAGCCGACAACCAGGGACCAGTCTATTATCACCCGGATCAAGCCGACAACCTGGGACCAGTCTATTATCAGCAGGATCAAGCAGACAACCTGGGAACAGTCTATTATCAGCAGGATCAAGCCGACAACCTGGTACCAGTCTCTTATCAGCAGGATCAAGCAGACAACCTGGGAACAGTCTATTATTAGCAGGATCAAGCCGACAACCTGGTACCAGTCTCTTATCACCAGGATCAAGGTGACAACCTGGAACCAGTCTATTATCACCCGGATCAAGCCGACAACCTGGGACCAGTCTATTATCAGCAGGATCAAGCAGACAACCTGGGACCAGTCTATTATCACCTGGATCAAGCCGACAACCTGGGACTAGTCTATTATCACCTGGATCAAGCCGACAACCTGGGACCAGTCTATTATCAGCAGGATCAAGCAGACAACCTGGGACCAGTCTATTATCACCCGGATCAAGCCGACAACCAGGGACCAGTCTATTATAAGCAGGATCAAGCAATCATTTCCTGTCCTTTAGAGCTCTTTGATCTGTTTTGACGTCTTTGTATGCTTTGATCTTTGTTGCTGCTGAGATCTTTGAAATATTAGTTTATAAGGCTTGGGAGAGGAAGTAAATACACTTTGGTGTTGGTTGCAAGCCTACAACCTGGGACCAGTCTATTATCACCAAGAACAAACCAACATCCAGGTACCAGTCATAACATGGATCAACTCTCCAACCTGGGACCAGTCTATTATCACCAGGATCAAGCCGACAACCAGGTACCAATCCATCATAATATGGATCACCTTGATCAAGGCGGTGGTCACCAGCGACCAGTCTATTATCACCTGGATCAAGCCGACAACCTGGGACCAGTCTATTATCACCTGGATCAAGCCGACAACCTGGGACCAGTCTATTATCACCTGGATCAAGCCGACAACCTGGGACTAGTCTATTATCAGCAGGATCAAGCCGACAACCAGCCCCCATTCTATTATCACCTGGATCAAGCCGACAACCTGGGACCAGTCTATTATCACCTGGATCAAGCCGACAACCTGGGACTAGTTCATTATCAGCAGGATCAAGCCGACAACCAGGGACCAGTCTATTATCAGCAGGATCAAGCCGACAACCTGGGACCAGTCTATTATCACCTGGATCAAGCCGACAACCTGGGACTAGTCTATTATCAGCAGGATCATGCCGACAATCTGGGACTAGTCTATTATCAGCAGGATCAAGCCGACAACCAGGGACCAGTCTATTATCAGCAGGATCAAGCCGACAACCTGGGACCAGTCTATTATCACCTGGATCAAGCCGACAACCAGGGACCAGTCTATTATCACCTGGATCAAGCCGACAACCTGGGACCAGTCTATTATCACCTGGATCAAGCCGACAATCTGGGTCCAGTCTATTATCAGCAGGATCAAGCCGACAACCTGGGACTAGTCTATTATCAGCAGGATCAAGCCGACAACCTGGGACCAGTCTATTATCACCTGGATCGAGCCGACAACCAGGGACCAGTCTATTATCACCTGGATCAAGCCGACAACCTGGGACCAGTCTATTATCAGCAGGATCAAGCCGACAACCTGGGACTAGTCTATTATCAGCAGGATCAAGCCGACAACCAGGGACCAGTATATTATCACCTGGATCAAGCCGACAACCTGGGACCAGTCTATTATCACCTGGATCAAGCCGACAACCTGGGAATAGTTCATTATCAGCAGGATCAAGCCGACAACCAGGGACCAGTCTATTATCAGCAGGATCAAGCCGACAACCTGGGACCAGTCTATTATCACCTGGATCAAGCCGACAACCTGGGACTAGTCTATTATCACCTGGATCAAGCCGACAACCTGGGACCAGTCTATTATCAGCAGGATCAAGCAGACAACCTGGGACCAGTCTATTATCACCCGGATCAAGCCGACAACCAGGGACCAGTCTATTATAAGCAGGATCAAGCAGACAACCTGGGACCAGTCTATTATCACCCGGATCAAGCCGACAACCAGGGACCAGTCTATTATAAGCAGGATCAAGCAGACAACCTGGGACCAGTCTATTATCAGCAGGATCAAGCCGACAACCTGGGACGAGTCTATTATCACCAGGATTAAGCCGACAACCAGGGACCAGTCTATTATCACCTGGATCAAGCCGACAACCTGGGACCAGTCTATTATCACCTGGATCAAGCCGACAACCTGGGACTAGTCTATTATCACCTGGATCAAGCCGACAACCTGGGACCAGTCTATTATCAGCAGGATCAAGCAGACAACCTGTGACCAGTCTATTATCACCCGGATCAAGCCGACAACCAGGGACCAGTCTATTATAAGCAGCATCAAGCAGACAACCTGGGACCAGTCTATTATCAAAAGGATCAAGCCGACAACCAGGGACCAGTCTATTATAAGCAGGATCAAGCAGACAACCTGGGACCAGTCAATTATCACCTGGATCAAGCCGACTACCTGGGACTAGTCTATTATCAGCAGGATCAAGCTGACAACTCAGGACCAGTCTCTTATCACCAGGATCAAGCCGACAACCTGGGACCAGTCTATTATCAGCAGGATCAAGCCGACAACCTGGGACCAGTCTATTATCACCTGGATCAAGCCGACAACCAGGGACCAGTCTATTATCACCTGGATCAAGCCGACAACCTGGGACCAGTCTATTATCAGCAGGATCAAGCCGACAACCTGGGACTAGTCTATTATCAGCAGGATCAAGCCGACAACCAGGGACCAGTCTATTATCACCTGGATCAAGCCGACAACCTGGGACCAGTCTATTATCACCTGGATCAAGCCGACAACCTGGGACTAGTCTATTATCACCTGGATCAAGCCGACAACCTGGGACCAGTCTATTATCAGCAGGATCAAGCAGACAACCTGGGACCAGTCTATTATCACCCGGATCAAGCCGACAACCAGGGACCAGTCTATTATCACCTGGATCAAGCCGACAACCTGGGACCAGTCTATTATCAGCAGGATCAAGCCGACAACCTGGTACCAGTCTCTTATCACCAGGATCAAGGTGACAACCTGGGACCAGTCTATTATCAGCAGGATCAAGCCGACAACCAGGGACCAGTCTATTATCACCTGGATCAAGCCGACAACCTGGGACCAGTCTATTATCAGCAGGATCAAGGCGACAACCTGGGACTAGTCTATTATCAGCAGGATCAAGCCGACAACCAGGGACCAGTCTATTATCACCCGGATCAAGCCGACAACCTGGGACCAGTCTATTATCACCTGGATCAAGCCGACAACCAGGGACCAGTCTATTATCACCCGGATCAAGCCGACAACCTGGGACCAGTCTATTATCAGCAGGATCAAGCAGACAACCTGGGAACAGTCTATTATCAGCAGGATCAAGCCGACAACCTGGTACCAGTCTCTTATCAGCAGGATCAAGCAGACAACCTGGGAATAGTCTATTATTAGCAGGATCAAGCCGACAACCTGGTACCAGTCTATTATCACCAGGATCAAGGTGACAACCTGGAACCAGTCTATTATCACCCGGATCAAGCCGACAACCTGGGACCAGTCTATTATCAGCAGGATCAAGCAGACAACCTGGGACCAGTCTATTATCACCTGGATCAAGCCGACAACCTGGGACTAGTCTATTATCACCTGGATCAAGCCGACAACCTGGGACCAGTCTATTATCAGCAGGATCAAGCAGACAACCTGGGACCAGTCTATTATCACCCGGATCAAGCCGACAACCAGGGACCAGTCTATTATAAGCAGGATCAAGCAATCATTTCCTGTCCTTTAGAGCTCTTTGATCTGTTTTGACGTCTTTGTATGCTTTGATCTTTGTTGCTGCTGAGATCTTTGAAATATTAGTTTATAAGGCTTGGGAGAGGAAGTAAATACACTTTGGTGTTGGTTGCAAGCCTACAACCTGGGACCAGTCTATTATCACCAAGAACAAACCGACATCCAGGTACCAGTCATAACATGGATCAACTCTCCAACCTGGGACCAGTCTATTATCACCAGGATCAAGCCGACAACCAGGTACCAATCCATCATAATATGGATCACCTTGATCAAGGCGGTGGTCACCAGCGACCAGTCTATTATCACCTGGATCAAGCCGACAACCTGGGACCAGTCTATTATCACCTGGATCAAGCCGACAACCTGGGACCAGTCTATTATCACCTGGATCAAGCCGACAACCTGGGACTAGTCTATTATCAGCAGGATCAAGCCGACAACCAGCCCCCATTCTATTATCACCTGGATCAAGCCGACAACCTGGGACCAGTCTATTATCACCTGGATCAAGCCGACAACCTGGGACTAGTTCATTATCAGCAGGATCAAGCCGACAACCAGGGACCAGTCTATTATCAGCAGGATCAAGCCGACAACCTGGGACCAGTCTATTATCACCAGGATCAAGCCGACAACCTGGGACTAGTCTATTATCAGCAGGATCATGCCGACAATCTGGGACTAGTCTATTATCAGCAGGATCAAGCCGACAACCAGGGACCAGTCTATTATCAGCAGGATCAAGCCGACAACCTGGGACCAGTCTATTATCACCTGGATCAAGCCGACAACCAGGGACCAGTCTATTATCACCTGGATCAAGCCGACAACCTGGGACCAGTCTATTATCACCTGGATCAAGCCGACAATCTGGGTCCAGTCTATTATCAGCAGGATCAAGCCGACAACCTGGGACTAGTCTATTATCAGCAGGATCAAGCCGACAACCTGGGACCAGTCTATTATCACCTGGATCGAGCCGACAACCAGGGACCAGTCTATTATCACCTGGATCAAGCCGACAACCTGGGACCAGTCTATTATCAGCAGGATCAAGCCGACAACCTGGGACTAGTCTATTATCAGCAGGATCAAGCCGACAACCAGGGACCAGTCTATTATCACCTGGATCAAGCCGACAACCTGGGACCAGTCTATTATCACCTGGATCAAGCCGACAACCTGGGACTAGTTCATTATCAGCAGGATCAAGCCGACAACCAGGGACCAGTCTATTATCAGCAGGATCAAGCCGACAACCTGGGACCAGTCTATTATCACCTGGATCAAGCCGACAACCTGGGACCAGTCTATTATCACCTGGATCAAGCCGACAACCTGGGACCAGTCTATTATCAGCAGGATCAAGCAGACAACCTGGGACCAGTCTATTATCACCCGGATCAAGCCGACAACCAGGGACCAGTCTATTATAAGCAGGATCAAGCAGACAACCTGGGACCAGTCTATTATCACCCGGATCAAGCCGACAACCAGGGACCAGTCTATTATAAGCAGGATCAAGCAGACAACCTGGGACCAGTCTATTATCAGCAGGATCAAGCCGACAACCTGGGACGAGCCTATTATCACCAGGATTAAGCCGACAACCAGGGACCAGTCTATTATCACCTGGATCAAGCCGACAACCTGGGACCAGTCTATTATCACCTGGATCAAGCCGACAACCTGGGACTAGTCTATTATCACCTGGATCAAGCCGACAACCTGGGACCAGTCTATTATCAGCAGGATCAAGCAGACAACCTGTGACCAGTCTATTATCACCCGGATCAAGCCGACAACCAGGGACCAGTCTATTATAAGCCGCATCAAGCAGACAACCTGGGACCAGTCTATTATCAAAGGATCAAGCCGACAACCAGGGACCAGTCTATTATAAGCAGGATCAAGCAGACAACCTGGGACCAGTCAATTATCACCTGGATCAAGCCGACTACCTGGGACTAGTCTATTATCAGCAGGATCAAGCTGACAACTCAGGACCAGTCTCTTATCACCAGGATCAAGCCGACAACCTGGGACCAGTCTATTATCAGCAGGATCAAGCCGACAACCTGGGACCAGTCTATTATCACCTGGATCAAGCCGACAACCAGGGACCAGTCTATTATCACCTGGATCAAGCCGACAACCTGGGACCAGTCTATTATCAGCAGGATCAAGCCGACAACCTGGGACTAGTCTATTATCAGCAGGATCAAGCCGACAACCAGGGACCAGTCTATTATCACCTGGATCAAGCCGACAACCTGGGACCAGTCTATTATCACCTGGATCAAGCCGACAACCTGGGACTAGTCTATTATCACCTGGATCAAGCCGACAACCTGGGACCAGTCTATTATCAGCAGGATCAAGCAGACAACCTGGGACCAGTCTATTATCACCCGGATCAAGCCGACAACCAGGGACCAGTCTATTATCACCTGGATCAAGCCGACAACCTGGGACTAGTTCATTATCAGCAGGATCAAGCCGACAACCAGGGACCAGTCTATTATCAGCAGGATCAAGCCGACAACCTGGGACCAGTCTATTATCACCTGGATCAAGCCGACAACCTGGGACTAGTCTATTATCACCTGGATCAAGCCGACAACCTGGGACCAGTCTATTATCAGCAGGATCAAGCAGACAACCTGGGACCAGTCTATTATCACCTGGATCAAGCCGACAACCAGGGACCAGTCTATTATCACCTGGATCAAGCCGACAACCTGGGACCAGTCTATTATCACCTGGATCAAGCCGACAATCTGGGTCCAGTCTATTATCAGCAGGATCAAGCCGACAACCTGGGACTAGTCTATTATCAGCAGGATCAAGCCGACAACCTGGGACCAGTCTATTATCACCTGGATCGAGCCGACAACCAGGGACCAGTCTATTATCACCTGGATCAAGCCGACAACCTGGGACCAGTCTATTATCAGCAGGATCAAGCCGACAACCTGGGACTAGTCTATTATCAGCAGGATCAAGCCGACAACCAGGGACCAGTCTATTATCACCTGGATCAAGCCGACAACCTGGGACCAGTCTATTATCACCTGGATCAAGCCGACAACCTGGGACTAGTTCATTATCAGCAGGATCAAGCCGACAACCAGGGACCAGTCTATTATCAGCAGGATCAAGCCGACAACCTGGGACCAGTCTATTATCACCTGGATCAAGCCGACAACCTGGGACTAGTCTATTATCACCTGGATCAAGCCGACAACCTGGGACCAGTCTATTATCAGCAGGATCAAGCAGACAACCTGGGACCAGTCTATTATCACCCGGATCAAGCCGACAACCAGGGACCAGTCTATTATAAGCAGGATCAAGCAGACAACCTGGGACCAGTCTATTATCACCCGGATCAAGCCGACAACCAGGGACCAGTCTATTATAAGCAGGATCAAGCAGACAACCTGGGACCAGTCTATTATCAGCAGGATCAAGCCGACAACCTGGGACGAGCCTATTATCACCAGGATTAAGCCGACAACCAGGGACCAGTCTATTATCACCTGGATCAAGCCGACAACCTGGGACCAGTCTATTATCACCTGGATCAAGCCGACAACCTGGGACTAGTCTATTATCACCTGGATCAAGCCGACAACCTGGGACCAGTCTATTATCAGCAGGATCAAGCAGACAACCTGTGACCAGTCTATTATCACCCGGATCAAGCCGACAACCAGGGACCAGTCTATTATAAGCAGCATCAAGCAGACAACCTGGGACCAGTCTATTATCAAAAGGATCAAGCCGACAACCAGGGACCAGTCTATTATAAGCAGGATCAAGCAGACAACCTGGGACCAGTCAATTATCACCTGGATCAAGCCGACTACCTGGGACTAGTCTATTATCAGCAGGATCAAGCTGACAACTCAGGACCAGTCTCTTATCACCAGGATCAAGCCGACAACCTGGGACCAGTCTATTATCAGCAGGATCAAGCCGACAACCTGGGACCAGTCTATTATCACCTGGATCAAGCCGACAACCAGGGACCAGTCTATTATCACCTGGATCAAGCCGACAACCTGGGACCAGTCTATTATCAGCAGGATCAAGCCGACAACCTGGGACTAGTCTATTATCAGCAGGATCAAGCCGACAACCAGGGACCAGTCTATTATCACCTGGATCAAGCCGACAACCTGGGACCAGTCTATTATCACCTGGATCAAGCCGACAACCTGGGACTAGTCTATTATCACCTGGATCAAGCCGACAACCTGGGACCAGTCTATTATCAGCAGGATCAAGCAGACAACCTGGGACCAGTCTATTATCACCCGGATCAAGCCGACAACCAGGGACCAGTCTATTATCACCTGGATCAAGCCGACAACCTGGGACTAGTTCATTATCAGCAGGTTCAAGCCGACAACCAGGGACCAGTCTATTATCAGCAGGATCAAGCCGACAACCTGGGACCAGTCTATTATCACCTGGATCAAGCCGACAACCTGGGACTAGTCTATTATCACCTGGATCAAGCCGACAACCTGGGACCAGTCTATTATCAGCAGGATCAAGCAGACAACCTGGGACCAGTCTATTATCACCCGGATCAAGCCGACAACCAGGGACCAGTCTATTATAAGCAGGATCAAGCAGACAACCTGGGACCAGTCTATTATCACCCGGATCAAGCCGACAACCAGGGACCAGTCTATTATAAGCAGGATCAAGCAGACAACCTGGGACCAGTCTATTATCAGCAGGATCAAGCCGACAACCTGGGACGAGCCTATTATCACCAGGATTAAGCCGACAACCAGGGACCAGTCTATTATCACCTGGATCAAGCCGACAACCTGGGACCAGTCTATTATCACCTGGATCAAGCCGACAACCTGGGACTAGTCTATTATCACCTGGATCAAGCCGACAACCTGGGACCAGTCTATTATCAGCAGGATCAAGCAGACAACCTGTGACCAGTCTATTATCACCCGGATCAAGCCGACAACCAGGGACCAGTCTATTATAAGCAGCATCAAGCAGACAACCTGGGACCAGTCTATTATCAAAAGGATCAAGCCGACAACCAGGGACCAGTCTATTATAAGCAGGATCAAGCAGACAACCTGGGACCAGTCAATTATCACCTGGATCAAGCCGACTACCTGGGACTAGTCTATTATCAGCAGGATCAAGCTGACAACTCAGGACCAGTCTCTTATCACCAGGATCAAGCCGACAACCTGGGACCAGTCTATTATCAGCAGGATCAAGCCGACAACCTGGGACCAGTCTATTATCACCTGGATCAAGCCGACAACCAGGGACCAGTCTATTATCACCTGGATCAAGCCGACAACCTGGGACCAGTCTATTATCAGCAGGATCAAGCCGACAACCTGGGACTAGTCTATTATCAGCAGGATCAAGCCGACAACCAGGGACCAGTCTATTATCACCTGGATCAAGCCGACAACCTGGGACCAGTCTATTATCACCTGGATCAAGCCGACAACCTGGGACTAGTCTATTATCACCTGGATCAAGCCGACAACCTGGGACCAGTCTATTATCAGCAGGATCAAGCAGACAACCTGGGACCAGTCTATTATCACCCGGATCAAGCCGACAACCAGGGACCAGTCTATTATCACCTGGATCAAGCCGACAACCTGGGACCAGTCTATTATCAGCAGGATCAAGCCGACAACCTGGGACTAGTCTATTATCAGCAGGATCAAGCCGACAACCAGGGACCAGTCTATTATCACCTGGATCAAGCCGACAACCTGGGACCAGTCTATTATCACCTGGATCAAGCCGACAACCTGGGACTAGTCTATTATCACCTGGATCAAGCCGACAACCTGGGACCAGTCTATTATCAGCAGGATCAAGCAGACAACCTGGGACCAGTCTATTATCACCCGGATCAAGCCGACAACCAGGGACCAGTCTATTATAAGCAGGATCAAGCAGACAACCTGGGACCAGTCTATTATCACCCGGATCAGGCCGACAACCAGGGACCAGTCTATTATAAGCAGGATCAAGCAGACAACCTGGGACCAGTCTATTATCAGCAGGATCAAGCCGACAACCTGGGACGAGTCTATTATCACCAGGATTAAGCCGACAACCAGGGACCAGTCTATTATCACCTGGATCAAGCCGACAACCTGGGACCAGTCTATTATCACCTGGATCAAGCCGACAACCTGGGACTAGTCTATTATCACCTGGATCAAGCCGACAACCTGGGACCAGTCTATTATCAGCAGGATCAAGCAGACTACCTGTGACCAGTCTATTATCACCCGGATCAAGCCGACAACCAGGGACCAGTCTATTATAAGCAGCATCAAGCAGACAACCTGGGACCAGTCTATTATCAAAAGGATCAAGCCGACAACCAGGGACCAGTCTATTATAAGCAGGATCAAGCAGACAACCTGGGACCAGTCAATTATCACCTGGATCAAGCCGACTACCTGGGACTAGTCTATTATCAGCAGGATCAAGCTGACAACTCAGGACCAGTCTCTTATCACCAGGATCAAGCCGACAACCAGGGACCAGTCTATTATAAGCAGGATCAAGCAGACAACCTGGGACCAGTCTATTATCACCCGGATCAGGCCGACAACCAGGGACCAGTCTATTATAAGCAGGATCAAGCAGACAACCTGGGACCAGTCTATTATCAGCAGGATCAAGCCGACAACCTGGGACGAGTCTATTATCACCAGGATTAAGCCGACAACCAGGGACCAGTCTATTATCACCTGGATCAAGCCGACAACCTGGGACCAGTCTATTATCACCTGGATCAAGCCGACAACCTGGGACTAGTCTATTATCACCTGGATCAAGCCGACAACCTGGGACCAGTCTATTATCAGCAGGATCAAGCAGACTACCTGTGACCAGTCTATTATCACCCGGATCAAGCCGACAACCAGGGACCAGTCTATTATAAGCAGCATCAAGCAGACAACCTGGGACCAGTCTATTATCAAAAGGATCAAGCCGACAACCAGGGACCAGTCTATTATAAGCAGGATCAAGCAGACAACCTGGGACTAGTCTATTATCAGCAGGATCAAGCCGACAACCTGGGACCAGTCTATTATCACCTGGATCGAGCCGACAACCAGGGACCAGTCTATTATCACCTGGATCAAGCCGACAACCTGGGACCAGTCTATTATCAGCAGGATCAAGCCGACAACCTGGGACTAGTCTATTATCAGCAGGATCAAGCCGACAACCAGGGACCAGTCTATTATCACCTGGATCAAGCCGACAACCTGGGACCAGTCTATTATCACCTGGATCAAGCCGACAACCTGGGACTAGTTCATTATCAGCAGGATCAAGCCGACAACCAGGGACCAGTCTATTATCAGCAGGATCAAGCCGACAACCTGGGACCAGTCTATTATCACCTGGATCAAGCCGACAACCTGGGACTAGTCTATTATCACCTGGATCAAGCCGACAACCTGGGACCAGTCTATTATCAGCAGGATCAAGCAGACAACCTGGGACCAGTCTATTATCACCCGGATCAAGCCGACAACCAGGGACCAGTCTATTATAAGCAGGATCAAGCAGACAACCTGGGACCAGTCTATTATCACCCGGATCAAGCCGACAACCAGGGACCAGTCTATTATAAGCAGGATCAAGCAGACAACCTGGGACCAGTCTATTATCAGCAGGATCAAGCCGACAACCTGGGACGAGTCTATTATCACCAGGATTAAGCCGACAACCAGGGACCAGTCTATTATCACCTGGATCAAGCCGACAACCTGGGACCAGTCTATTATCACCTGGATCAAGCCGACAACCTGGGACTAGTCTATTATCACCTGGATCAAGCCGACAACCTGGGACCAGTCTATTATCAGCAGGATCAAGCAGACAACCTGTGACCAGTCTATTATCACCCGGATCAAGCCGACAACCAGGGACCAGTCTATTATAAGCAGCATCAAGCAGACAACCTGGGACCAGTCTATTATCAAAAGGATCAAGCCGACAACCAGGGACCAGTCTATTATAAGCAGGATCAAGCAGACAACCTGGGACCAGTCAATTATCACCTGGATCAAGCCGACTACCTGGGACTAGTCTATTATCAGCAGGATCAAGCTGACAACTCAGGACCAGTCTCTTATCACCAGGATCAAGCCGACAACCTGGGACCAGTCTATTATCAGCAGGATCAAGCCGACAACCTGGGACCAGTCTATTATCACCTGGATCAAGCCGACAACCTGGGACTAGTCTATTATCAGCAGGATCAAGCCGACAACCAGCCCCCATTCTATTATCACCTGGATCAAGCCGACAACCTGGGACCAGTCTATTATCACCTGGATCAAGCCGACAACCTGGGACTAGTTCATTATCAGCAGGATCAAGCCGACAACCAGGGACCAGTCTATTATCAGCAGGATCAAGCCGACAACCTGGGACCAGTCTATTATCACCTGGATCAAGCCGACAACCTGGGACTAGTCTATTATCAGCAGGATCATGCCGACAATCTGGGACTAGTCTATTATCAGCAGGATCAAGCCGACAACCAGGGACCAGTCTATTATCAGCAGGATCAAGCCGACAACCTGGGACCAGTCTATTATCACCTGGATCAAGCCGACAACCAGGGACCAGTCTATTATCACCTGGATCAAGCCGACAACCTGGGACCAGTCTATTATCACCTGGATCAAGCCGACAATCTGGGTCCAGTCTATTATCAGCAGGATCAAGCCGACAACCTGGGACTAGTCTATTATCAGCAGGATCAAGCCGACAACCTGGGACCAGTCTATTATCACCTGGATCGAGCCGACAACCAGGGACCAGTCTATTATCACCTGGATCAAGCCGACAACCTGGGACCAGTCTATTATCAGCAGGATCAAGCCGACAACCTGGGACTAGTCTATTATCAGCAGGATCAAGCCGACAACCAGGGACCAGTCTATTATCACCTGGATCAAGCCGACAACCTGGGACCAGTCTATTATCACCTGGATCAAGCCGACAACCTGGGACTAGTTCATTATCAGCAGGATCAAGCCGACAACCAGGGACCAGTCTATTATCAGCAGGATCAAGCCGACAACCTGGGACCAGTCTATTATCACCTGGATCAAGCCGACAACCTGGGACTAGTCTATTATCACCTGGATCAAGCCGACAACCTGGGACCAGTCTATTATCAGCAGGATCAAGCAGACAACCTGGGACCAGTCTATTATCACCCGGATCAAGCCGACAACCAGGGACCAGTCTATTATAAGCAGGATCAAGCAGACAACCTGGGACCAGTCTATTATCACCCGGATCAAGCCGACAACCAGGGACCAGTCTATTATAAGCAGGATCAAGCAGACAACCTGGGACCAGTCTATTATCAGCAGGATCAAGCCGACAACCTGGGACGAGCCTATTATCACCAGGATTAAGCCGACAACCAGGGACCAGTCTATTATCACCTGGATCAAGCCGACAACCTGGGACCAGTCTATTATCACCTGGATCAAGCCGACAACCTGGGACTAGTCTATTATCACCTGGATCAAGCCGACAACCTGGGACCAGTCTATTATCAGCAGGATCAAGCAGACAACCTGTGACCAGTCTATTATCACCCGGATCAAGCCGACAACCAGGGACCAGTCTATTATAAGCAGCATCAAGCAGACAACCTGGGACCAGTCTATTATCAAAAGGATCAAGCCGACAACCAGGGACCAGTCTATTATAAGCAGGATCAAGCAGACAACCTGGGACCAGTCAATTATCACCTGGATCAAGCCGACTACCTGGGACTAGTCTATTATCAGCAGGATCAAGCTGACAACTCAGGACCAGTCTCTTATCACCAGGATCAAGCCGACAACCTGGGACCAGTCTATTATCAGCAGGATCAAGCCGACAACCTGGGACCAGTCTATTATCACCTGGATCAAGCCGACAACCAGGGACCAGTCTATTATCACCTGGATCAAGCCGACAACCTGGGACCAGTCTATTATCAGCAGGATCAAGCCGACAACCTGGGACTAGTCTATTATCAGCAGGATCAAGCCGACAACCAGGGACCAGTCTATTATCACCTGGATCAAGCCGACAACCTGGGACCAGTCTATTATCACCTGGATCAAGCCGACAACCTGGGACTAGTCTATTATCACCTGGATCAAGCCGACAACCTGGGACCAGTCTATTATCAGCAGGATCAAGCAGACAACCTGGGACCAGTCTATTATCACCCGGATCAAGCCGACAACCAGGGACCAGTCTATTATCACCTGGATCAAGCCGACAACCTGGGACCAGTCTATTATCACCTGGATCAAGCCGACAACCTGGGACTAGTCTATTATCACCTGGATCAAGCCGACAACCTGGGACCAGTCTATTATCAGCAGGATCAAGCAGACAACCTGGGACCAGTCTATTATCACCTGGATCAAGCCGACAACCAGGGACCAGTCTATTATCACCTGGATCAAGCCGACAACCTGGGACCAGTCTATTATCACCTGGATCAAGCCGACAATCTGGGTCCAGTCTATTATCAGCAGGATCAAGCCGACAACCTGGGACTAGTCTATTATCAGCAGGATCAAGCCGACAACCTGGGACCAGTCTATTATCACCTGGATCGAGCCGATAACCAGGGACCAGTCTATTATCACCTGGATCAAGCCGACAACCTGGGACCAGTCTATTATCAGCAGGATCAAGCCGACAACCTGGGACTAGTCTATTATCAGCAGGATCAAGCCGACAACCAGGGACCAGTCTATTATCACCTGGATCAAGCCGACAACCTGGGACCAGTCTATTATCACCTGGATCAAGCCGACAACCTGGGACTAGTTCATTATCAGCAGGATCAAGCCGACAACCAGGGACCAGTCTATTATCAGCAGGATCAAGCCGACAACCTGGGACCAGTCTATTATCACCTGGATCAAGCCGACAACCTGGGACTAGTCTATTATCACCTGGATCAAGCCGACAACCTGGGACCAGTCTATTATCAGCAGGATCAAGCAGACAACCTGGGACCAGTCTATTATCACCCGGATCAAGCCGACAACCAGGGACCAGTCTATTATAAGCAGGATCAAGCAGACAACCTGGGACCAGTCTATTATCACCCGGATCAAGCCGACAACCAGGGACCAGTCTATTATAAGCAGGATCAAGCAGACAACCTGGGACCAGTCTATTATCAGCAGGATCAAGCCGACAACCTGGGACGAGCCTATTATCACCAGGATTAAGCCGACAACCAGGGACCAGTCGATTATCACCTGGATCAAGCCGACAACCTGGGACCAGTCTATTATCACCTGGATCAAGCCGACAACCTGGGACTAGTCTATTATCACCTGGATCAAGCCGACAACCTGGGACCAGTCTATTATCAGCAGGATCAAGCAGACAACCTGTGACCAGTCTATTATCACCCGGATCAAGCCGACAACCAGGGACCAGTCTATTATAAGCAGCATCAAGCAGACAACCTGGGACCAGTCTATTATCAAAAGGATCAAGCCGACAACCAGGGACCAGTCTATTATAAGCAGGATCAAGCAGACAACCTGGGACCAGTCAATTATCACCTGGATCAAGCCGACTACCTGGGACTAGTCTATTATCAGCAGGATCAAGCTGACAACTCAGGACCAGTCTCTTATCACCAGGATCAAGCCGACAACCTGGGACCAGTCTATTATCAGCAGGATCAAGCCGACAACCTGGGACCAGTCTATTATCACCTGGATCAAGCCGACAACCAGGGACCAGTCTATTATCACCTGGATCAAGCCGACAACCTGGGACCAGTCTATTATCAGCAGGATCAAGCCGACAACCTGGGACTAGTCTATTATCAGCAGGATCAAGCCGACAACCAGGGACCAGTCTATTATCACCTGGATCAAGCCGACAACCTGGGACCAGTCTATTATCACCTGGATCAAGCCGACAACCTGGGACTAGTCTATTATCACCTGGATCAAGCCGACAACCTGGGACCAGTCTATTATCAGCAGGATCAAGCAGACAACCTGGGACCAGTCTATTATCACCCGGATCAAGCCGACAACCAGGGACCAGTCTATTATCACCTGGATCAAGCCGACAACCTGGGACTAGTTCATTATCAGCAGGATCAAGCCGACAACCAGGGACCAGTCTATTATCAGCAGGATCAAGCCGACAACCTGGGACCAGTCTATTATCACCTGGATCAAGCCGACAACCTGGGACTAGTCTATTATCACCTGGATCAAGCCGACAACCTGGGACCAGTCTATTATCAGCAGGATCAAGCAGACAACCTGGGACCAGTCTATTATCACCCGGATCAAGCCGACAACCAGGGACCAGTCTATTATAAGCAGGATCAAGCAGACAACCTGGGACCAGTCTATTATCACCCGGATCAAGCCGACAACCAGGGACCAGTCTATTATAAGCAGGATCAAGCAGACAACCTGGGACCAGTCTATTATCAGCAGGATCAAGCCGACAACCTGGGACGAGCCTATTATCACCAGGATTAAGCCGACAACCAGGGACCAGTCTATTATCACCTGGATCAAGCTGACAACCTGGGACCAGTCTATTATCACCTGGATCAAGCCGACAACCTGGGACTAGTCTATTATCACCTGGATCAAGCCGACAACCTGGGACCAGTCTATTATCAGCAGGATCAAGCAGACAACCTGTGACCAGTCTATTATCACCCGGATCAAGCCGACAACCAGGGACCAGTCTATTATAAGCAGCATCAAGCAGACAACCTGGGACCAGTCTATTATCAGCAGGATCAAGCCGACAACCAGGGACCAGTCTATTATCACCTGGATCAAGCCGACAACCTGGGACCAGTCTATTATCACCTGGATCAAGCCGACAACCTGGGACTAGTCTATTATCACCTGGATCAAGCCGACAACCTGGGACCAGTCTATTATCAGCAGGATCAAGCAGACAACCTGGGACCAGTCTATTATCACCCGGATCAAGCCGACAACCAGGGACCAGTCTATTATCACCTGGATCAAGCCGACAACCTGGGACCAGTCTATTATCAGCAGGATCAAGCCGACAACCTGGGACTAGTCTATTATCAGCAGGATCAAGCCGACAACCAGGGACCAGTCTATTATCACCTGGATCAAGCCGACAACCTGGGACCAGTCTATTATCACCTGGATCAAGCCGACAACCTGGGACTAGTCTATTATCACCTGGATCAAGCCGACAACCTGGGACCAGTCTATTATCAGCAGGATCAAGCAGACAACCTGGGACCAGTCTATTATCACCCGGATCAAGCCGACAACCAGGGACCAGTCTATTATAAGCAGGATCAAGCAGACAACCTGGGACCAGTCTATTATCACCCGGATCAGGCCGACAACCAGGGACCAGTCTATTATAAGCAGGATCAAGCAGACAACCTGGGACCAGTCTATTATCAGCAGGATCAAGCCGACAACCTGGGACGAGTCTATTATCACCAGGATTAAGCCGACAACCAGGGACCAGTCTATTATCACCTGGATCAAGCCGACAACCTGGGACCAGTCTATTATCACCTGGATCAAGCCGACAACCTGGGACTAGTCTATTATCACCTGGATCAAGCCGACAACCTGGGACCAGTCTATTATCAGCAGGATCAAGCAGACTACCTGTGACCAGTCTATTATCACCCGGATCAAGCCGACAACCAGGGACCAGTCTATTATAAGCAGCATCAAGCAGACAACCTGGGACCAGTCTATTATCAAAAGGATCAAGCCGGCAACCAGGGACCAGTCTATTATAAGCAGGATCAAGCAGACAACCTGGGACCAGTCAATTATCACCTGGATCAAGCCGACTACCTGGGACTAGTCTATTATCAGCAGGATCAAGCTGACAACTCAGGACCAGTCTCTTATCACCAGGATCAAGCCGACAACCAGGGACCAGTCTATTATAAGCAGGATCAAGCAGACAACCTGGGACCAGTCTATTATCACCCGGATCAGGCCGACAACCAGGGACCAGTCTATTATAAGCAGGATCAAGCAGACAACCTGGGACCAGTCTATTATCAGCAGGATCAAGCCGACAACCTGGGACGAGTCTATTATCACCAGGATTAAGCCGACAACCAGGGACCAGTCTATTATCACCTGGATCAAGCCGACAACCTGGGACCAGTCTATTATCACCTGGATCAAGCCGACAACCTGGGACTAGTCTATTATCACCTGGATCAAGCCGACAACCTGGGACCAGTCTATTATCAGCAGGATCAAGCAGACTACCTGTGACCAGTCTATTATCACCCGGATCAAGCCGACAACCAGGGACCAGTCTATTATAAGCAGCATCAAGCAGACAACCTGGGACCAGTCTATTATCAAAAGGATCAAGCCGACAACCAGGGACCAGTCTATTATAAGCAGGATCAAGCAGACAACCTGGGACTAGTCTATTATCAGCAGGATCAAGCCGACAACCTGGGACCAGTCTATTATCACCTGGATCGAGCCGACAACCAGGGACCAGTCTATTATCACCTGGATCAAGCCGACAACCTGGGACCAGTCTATTATCAGCAGGATCAAGCCGACAACCTGGGACTAGTCTATTATCAGCAGGATCAAGCCGACAACCAGGGACCAGTCTATTATCACCTGGATCAAGCCGACAACCTGGGACCAGTCTATTATCACCTGGATCAAGCCGACAACCTGGGACTAGTTCATTATCAGCAGGATCAAGCCGACAACCAGGGACCAGTCTATTATCAGCAGGATCAAGCCGACAACCTGGGACCAGTCTATTATCACCTGGATCAAGCCGACAACCTGGGACTAGTCTATTATCACCTGGATCAAGCCGACAACATGGGACAAGTCTATTATCAGCAGGATCAAGCAGACAACCTGGGACCAGTCTATTATCACCCGGATCAAGCCGACAACCAGGGACCAGTCTATTATAAGCAGGATCAAGCAGACAACCTGGGACCAGTCTATTATCACCCGGATCAAGCCGACAACCAGGGACCAGTCTATTATAAGCAGGATCAAGCAGACAACCTGGGACCAGTCTATTATCAGCAGGATCAAGCCGACAACCTGGGACGAGTCTATTATCACCAGGATTAAGCCGACAACCAGGGACCAGTCTATTATCACCTGGATCAAGCCGACAACCTGGGACCAGTCTATTATCACCTGGATCAAGCCGACAACCTGGGACTAGTCTATTATCACCTGGATCAAGCCGACAACCTGGGACCAGTCTATTATCAGCAGGATCAAGCAGACAACCTGTGACCAGTCTATTATCACCCGGATCAAGCCGACAACCAGGGACCAGTCTATTATAAGCAGCATCAAGCAGACAACCTGGGACCAGTCTATTATCAAAAGGATCAAGCCGACAACCAGGGACCAGTCTATTATAAGCAGGATCAAGCAGACAACCTGGGACCAGTCAATTATCACCTGGATCAAGCCGACTACCTGGGACTAGTCTATTATCAGCAGGATCAAGCCGACAACCTGGGACCAGTCTATTATCACCTGGATCAAGCCGACAACCAGGGACCAGTCTATTATCACCTGGATCAAGCCGACAACCTGGGACCAGTCTATTATCAGCAGGATCAAGCCGACAACCTGGGACTAGTCTATTATCAGCAGGATCAAGCCGACAACCAGGGACCAGTCTATTATCACCTGGATCAAGCCGACAACCTGGGACCAGTCTATTATCACCTGGATCAAGCCGACAACCTGGGACTAGTCTATTATCACCTGGATCAAGCCGACAACCTGGGACCAGTCTATTATCAGCAGGATCAAGCAGACAACCTGGGACCAGTCTATTATCACCCGGATCAAGCCGACAACCAGGGACCAGTCTATTATCACCTGGATCAAGTCGACAACCTGGGACCAGTCTATTATCAGCAGGATCAAGCCGACAACCTGGGACTAGTCTATTATCAGCAGGATCAAGCCGACAACCAGGGACCAGTCTATTATCACCTGGATCAAGCCGACAACCTGGGACCAGTCTATTATCACCTGGATCAAGCCGACAACCTGGGACTAGTCTATTATCACCTGGATCAAGCCGACAACCTGGGACCAGTCTATTATCAGCAGGATCAAGCAGACAACCTGGGACCAGTCTATTATCACCCGGATCAAGCCGACAACCAGGGACCAGTCTATTATAAGCAGGATCAAGCAGACAACCTGGGACCAGTCTATTATCACCCGGATCAGGCCGACAACCAGGGACCAGTCTATTATAAGCAGGATCAAGCAGACAACCTGGGACCAGTCTATTATCAGCAGGATCAAGCCGACAACCTGGGACGAGTCTATTATCACCAGGATTAAGCCGACAACCAGGGACCAGTCTATTATCACCTGGATCAAGCCGACAACCTGGGACCAGTCTATTATCACCTGGAACAAGCCGACAACCTGGGACTAGTCTATTATCACCTGGATCAAGCCGACAACCTGGGACCAGTCTATTATCAGCAGGATCAAGCAGACTACCTGTGACCAGTCTATTATCACCCGGATCAAGCCGACAACCAGGGACCAGTCTATTATAAGCAGCATCAAGCAGACAACCTGGGACCAGTCTATTATCAAAAGGATCAAGCCGACAACCAGGGACCAGTCTATTATAAGCAGGATCAAGCAGACAACCTGGGACCAGTCAATTATCACCTGGATCAAGCCGACTACCTGGGACTAGTCTATTATCAGCAGGATCAAGCTGACAACTCAGGACCAGTCTCTTATCACCAGGATCAAGCCGACAACCAGGGACCAGTCTATTATAAGCAGGATCAAGCAGACAACCTGGGACCAGTCTATTATCACCCGGATCAGGCCGACAACCAGGGACCAGTCTATTATAAGCAGGATCAAGCAGACAACCTGGGACCAGTCTATTATCAGCAGGATCAAGCCGACAACCTGGGACGAGTCTATTATCACCAGGATTAAGCCGACAACCAGGGACCAGTCTATTATCACCTGGATCAAGCCGACAACCTGGGACCAGTCTATTATCACCTGGATCAAGCCGACAACCTGGGACTAGTCTATTATCACCTGGATCAAGCCGACAACCTGGGACCAGTCTATTATCAGCAGGATCAAGCAGACTACCTGTGACCAGTCTATTATCACCCGGATCAAGCCGACAACCAGGGACCAGTCTATTATAAGCAGCATCAAGCAGACAACCTGGGACCAGTCTATTATCAAAAGGATCAAGCCGACAACCAGGGACCAGTCTATTATAAGCAGGATCAAGCAGACAACCTGGGACCAGTCAATTATCACCTGGATCAAGCCGACTACCTGGGACTAGTCTATTATCAGCAGGATCAAGCTGACAACTCAGGACCAGTCTCTTATCACCAGGATCAAGCCGACAACCTGGGACCAGTCTATTATCAGCAGGATCAAGCCGACAACCTGGGACCAGTCTATTATCACCTGGATCAAGCCGACAACCAGGGACCAGTCTATTATCACCTGGATCAAGCCGACAACCTGGGACCAGTCTATTATCAGCAGGATCAAGCCGACAACCTGGGACTAGTCTATTATCAGCAGGATCAAGCCGACAACCAGGGACCAGTCTATTATCACCTGGATCAAGCCGACAACCTGGGACCTGTCTATTATCACCTGGATCAAGCCGACAACCTGGGACTAGTCTATTATCACCTGGATCAAGCCGACAACCTGGGACCAGTCTATTATCAGCAGGATCAAGCAGACAACCTGGGACCAGTCTATTATCACCCGGATCAAGCCGACAACCAGGGACCAGTCTATTATCCCCCGGATCAAGCCGACAACCTGGGACCAGTCTATTATCACCTGGATCAGGCCGACAACCCGGGACCAGTCCATTATCCCCCGGATCAACTCGACAACCTGGGACCAGTCTATTATCAGCAGGATCAAGCCGACAACCAGGGACCAGTCCATTATCCCCCGGATCAACTCGACAACCTGGGACCAGTCTATTATCACCCGGATCAAGCCGACAACCTGAGACCAGTCTATTATCAGCAGGATCAAGCAGACAACCTGGGAACAGTCTATTATCAGCAGGATCAAGCCGACAACCTGGTACCAGTCTCTTATCACCAGGATCAAGGTGACAACCTGGGACCAGTCTATTATCAGCAGGATCAAGCCGACAACCAGGGACCAGTCTATTATCACCTGGATCAAGCCGACAACCTGGGACCAGTCTATTATCAGCAGGATCAAGGCGACAACCTGGGACTAGTCTATTATCAGCAGGATCAAGCCGACAACCAGGGACCAGTCTATTATCACCCGGATCAAGCCGACAACCTGGGACCAGTCTATTATCACCTGGATCAAGCCGACAACCAGGGACCAGTCTATTATCACCCGGATCAAGCCGACAACCTGGGACCAGTCTATTATCAGCAGGATCAAGCAGACAACCTGGGAACAGTCTATTATCAGCAGGATCAAGCCGACAACCTGGTGCCAGTCTCTTATCAGCAGGATCAAGCAGACAACCTGGGAACAGTCTATTATCAGCAGGATCAAGCCGACAACCTGGTACCAGTCTCTTATCACCTGGATCAAGCCGACAACCTGGGACTAGTCTATTATCACCTGGATCAAGCCGACAACCTGGGACTAGTCTATTATCACCTGGATCAAGCCGACAACCTGGGACCAGTCTATTATCAGCAGGATCAAGCAGACAACCTGGGACCAGTCTATTATCACCCGGATCAAGCCGACAACCAGGGACCAGTCTATTATAAGCAGGATCAAGCAGACAACCTGGGACCAGTCTATTATCACCCGGATCAAGCCGACAACCAGGGACCAGTCTATTATAAGCAGGATCAAGCAGACAACCTGGGACCAGTCTATTATCAGCAGGATCAAGCCGACAACCTGGGACGAGTCTATTATCACCAGGATTAAGCCGACAACCAGGGACCAGTCTATTATCACCTGGATTAAGCCGACAACCTGGGACCAGTCTATTATCACCTGGATCAAGCCGACAACCTGGGACTAGCCTATTATCACCTGGATCAAGCCGACAACCTGGGACCAGTCTATTATCAGCAGGATCAAGCAGACAAGCTGTGACCAGTCTATTATCACCCGGATCAAGCCGACAACCAGGGACCAGTCTATTATAAGCAGCATCAAGCAGACAACCTGGGACCAGTCTATTATCAAAAGGATCAAGCCGACAACCAGGGACCAGTCTATTATAAGCAGGATCAAGCAGACAACCTGGGACCAGTCAATTATCACCTGGATCAAGCCGACTACCTGGGACTAGTCTATTATCAGCAGGATCAAGCTGACAACTCAGGACCAGTCTCTTATCACCAGGATCAAGCCGACAACCTGGGACCAGTCTATTATCAGCAGGATCAAGCCGACAACCTGGGACTAGTCTATTATCAGCAGGATCAAGCCGACAACCAGGGACCAGTCTATTATCACCTGGATCAAGCCGACAACCTGGGACCAGTCTATTATCACCTGGATCAAGCCGACAACCTGGGACTAGTCTATTATCACCTGGATCAAGCCGACAACCTGGGACCAGTCTATTATCAGCAGGATCAAGCAGACAACCTGGGACCAGTCTATTATCACCCGGATCAAGCCGACAACCAGGGACCAGTCTATTATCCCCCGGATCAACTCGACAACCAGGGACCAGTCCATTATCCCCCGGATCAACTCGACAACCTGGGACCAGTCTATTATCAGCAGGATCAAGCCGACAACCAGGGACCAGTCTATTATCACCCGGATCAAGCCGACAACCTGGGACCAGTCTATTATCACCTGGATCAGGCCGACAACCCGGGACCAGTCCATTATCCCCCGGATCAACTCGACAACCTGGGACCAGTCTATTATCAGCAGGATCAAGCCGACAACCAGGGACCAGTCCATTATCCCCCGGATCAACTCGACAACCTGGGACCAGTCTATTATCAGCAGGATCAAGCCGACAACCAGGGACCAGTCTATTATCACCCGGATCAAGCCGACAACCTGAGACCAGTCTATTATTAGCAGGATCAAGCAGACAACCTGGGAACAGTCTATTATCAGCAGGATCAAGCCGACAACCTGGTACCAGTCTCTTATCACCAGGATCAAGGTGATAACCTGGGACCAGTCTATTATCAGCAGGATCAAGCCGACAACCAGGGACCAGTCTATTATCACCTGGATCAAGCCGACAACCTGGGACCAGTCTATTATCAGCAGGATCAAGGCGACAACCTGGGACCAGTCTATTATCAGCAGGATCAAGCCGACAACCAGGGACCAGTCTATTATCACCCGGATCAAGCCGACAACCTGGGACCAGTCTATTATCACCTGGATCAAGCCGACAACCAGGGACCAGTCTATTATCACCCGGATCAAGCCGACAACCTGGGACCAGTCTATTATCAGCAGGATCAAGCAGACAACCTGGGAACAGTCTATTATCAGCAGGATCAAGCCGACAACCTGGTACCAGTCTCTTATCAGCAGGATCAAGCAGACAACCTGGGAACAGTCTATTATTAGCAGGATCAAGCCGACAACCTGGTACCAGTCTCTTATCACCAGGATCAAGGTGACAACCTGGAACCAGTCTATTATCACCCGGATCAAGCCGACAACCAGGGACCAGTCTATTATAAGCAGGATCAAGCAGACAACCTGGGACCAGTCTATTATCAGCAGGATCAAGCAGACAACCTGGGACCAGTCTATTATCACCTGGATCAAGCCGACAACCTGGGACTAGTCTATTATCACCTGGATCAAGCCGACAACCTGGGACCAGTCTATTATCAGCAGGATCAAGCAGACAACCTGGGACCAGTCTATTATCACCCGGATCAAGCCGACAACCAGGGACCAGTCTATTATAAGCAGGATCAAGCAATCATTTCCTGTCCTTTAGAGCTCTTTGATCTGTTTTGACGTCTTTGTATGCTTTGATCTTTGTTGCTGCTGAGATCTTTGAAATATTAGTTTATAAGGCTTGGGAGAGGAAGTAAATACACTTTGGTGTTGGTTGCAAGCCTACAACCTGGGACCAGTCTATTATCACCAAGAACAAACCGACATCCAGGTACCAGTCATAACATGGATCAACTCTCCAACCTGGGACCAGTCTATTATCACCAGGATCAAGCCGACAACCAGGTACCAATCCATCATAATATGGATCACCTTGATCAAGGCGGTGGTCACCAGCGACCAGTCTATTATCACCTGGATCAAGCCGACAACCTGGGACCAGTCTATTATCACCTGGATCAAGCCGACAACCTGGGACCAGTCTATTATCACCTGGATCAAGCCGACAACCTGGGACTAGTCTATTATCAGCAGGATCAAGCCGACAACAAGCCCCCATTCTATTATCACCTGGATCAAGCCGACAACCTGGGACCAGTCTATTATCACCTGGATCAAGCCGACAACCTGGGACTAGTTCATTATCAGCAGGATCAAGCCGACAACCAGGGACCAGTCTATTATCAGCAGGATCAAGCCGACAACCTGGGACCAGTCTATTATCACCTGGATCAAGCCGACAACCTGGGACTAGTCTATTATCAGCAGGATCATGCCGACAATCTGGGACTAGTCTATTATCAGCAGGATCAAGCCGACAACCAGGGACCAGTCTATTATCAGCAGGATCAAGCCGACAACCTGGGACCAGTCTATTATCACCTGGATCAAGCCGACAACCAGGGACCAGTCTATTATCACCTGGATCAAGCCGACAACCTGGGACCAGTCTATTATCACCTGGATCAAGCCGACAATCTGGGTCCAGTCTATTATCAGCAGGATCAAGCCGACAACCTGGGACTAGTCTATTATCACCTGGATCAAGCCGACAACCTGGGACCAGTCTATTATCACCTGGATCAAGCCGACAACCTGGGACTAGTTCATTATCAGCAGGATCAAGCCGACAACCAGGGACCAGTCTATTATCAGCAGGATCAAGCCGACAACCTGGGACCAGTCTATTATCACCTGGATCAAGCCGACAACCTGGGACTAGTCTATTATCACCTGGATCAAGCCGACAACCTGGGACCAGTCTATTATCAGCAGGATCAAGCAGACAACCTGGGACCAGTCTATTATCACCCGGATCAAGCCGACAACCAGGGACCAGTCTATTATAAGCAGGATCAAGCAGACAACCTGGGACCAGTCTATTATCACCCGGATCAAGCCGACAACCAGGGACCAGTCTATTATAAGCAGGATCAAGCAGACAACCTGGGACCAGTCTATTATCAGCAGGATCAAGCCGACAACCTGGGACGAGTCTATTATCACCAGGATTAAGCCGACAACCAGGGACCAGTCTATTATCACCTGGATCAAGCCGACAACCTGGGACCAGTCTATTATCACCTGGATCAAGCCGACAACCTGGGACTAGTCTATTATCACCTGGATCAAGCCGACAACCTGGGACCAGTCTATTATCAGCAGGATCAAGCAGACAACCTGTGACCAGTCTATTATCACCCGGATCAAGCCGACAACCAGGGACCAGTCTATTATAAGCAGCATCAAGCAGACAACCTGGGACCAGTCTATTATCAAAAGGATCAAGCCGACAACCAGGGACCAGTCTATTATAAGCAGGATCAAGCAGACAACCTGGGACCAGTCAATTATCACCTGGATCAAGCCGACTACCTGGGACTAGTCTATTATCAGCAGGATCAAGCTGACAACTCAGGACCAGTCTCTTATCACCAGGATCAAGCCGACAACCTGGGACCAGTCTATTATCAGCAGGATCAAGCCGACAACCTGGGACCAGTCTATTATCACCTGGATCAAGCCGACAACCAGGGACCAGTCTATTATCACCTGGATCAAGCCGACAACCTGGGACCAGTCTATTATCAGCAGGATCAAGCCGACAACCTGGGACTAGTCTATTATCACCTGGATCAAGCCGACAACCAGGGACCAGTCTATTATCACCCGGATCAAGCCGACAACCTGGGACCAGTCTATTATCAGCAGGATCAAGCAGACAACCTGGGAACAGTCTATTATCAGCAGGATCAAGCCGACAACCTGGTACCAGTCTCTTATCAGCAGGATCAAGCAGACAACCTGGGAACAGTCTATTATTAGCAGGATCAAGCCGACAACCTGGTACCAGTCTCTTATCACCAGGATCAAGGTGACAACCTGGAACCAGTCTATTATCACCCGGATCAAGCCGACAACCAGGGACCAGTCTATTATAAGCAGGATCAAGCAGACAACCTGGGACCAGTCTATTATCAGCAGGATCAAGCAGACAACCTGGGACCAGTCTATTATCACCTGGATCAAGCCGACAACCTGGGACTAGTCTATTATCACCTGGATCAAGCCGACAACCTGGGACCAGTCTATTATCAGCAGGATCAAGCAGACAACCTGGGACCAGTCTATTATCACCCGGATCAAGCCGACAACCAGGGACCAGTCTATTATAAGCAGGATCAAGCAATCATTTCCTGTCCTTTAGAGCTCTTTGATCTGTTTTGACGTCTTTGTATGCTTTGATCTTTGTTGCTGCTGAGATCTTTGAAATATTAGTTTATAAGGCTTGGGAGAGGAAGTAAATACACTTTGGTGTTGGTTGCAAGCCTACAACCTGGGACCAGTCTATTATCACCAAGAACAAACCGACATCCAGGTACCAGTCATAACATGGATCAACTCTCCAACCTGGGACCAGTCTATTATCACCAGGATCAAGCCGACAACCAGGTACCAATCCATCATAATATGGATCACCTTGATCAAGGCGGTGGTCACCAGCGACCAGTCTATTATCACCTGGATCAAGCCGACAACCTGGGACCAGTCTATTATCACCTGGATCAAGCCGACAACCTGGGACCAGTCTATTATCACCTGGATCAAGCCGACAACCTGGGACTAGTCTATTATCAGCAGGATCAAGCCGACAACAAGCCCCCATTCTATTATCACCTGGATCAAGCCGACAACCTGGGACCAGTCTATTATCACCTGGATCAAGCCGACAACCTGGGACTAGTTCATTATCAGCAGGATCAAGCCGACAACCAGGGACCAGTCTATTATCAGCAGGATCAAGCCGACAACCTGGGACCAGTCTATTATCACCTGGATCAAGCCGACAACCTGGGACTAGTCTATTATCAGCAGGATCATGCCGACAATCTGGGACTAGTCTATTATCAGCAGGATCAAGCCGACAACCAGGGACCAGTCTATTATCAGCAGGATCAAGCCGACAACCTGGGACCAGTCTATTATCACCTGGATCAAGCCGACAACCAGGGACCAGTCTATTATCACCTGGATCAAGCCGACAACCTGGGACCAGTCTATTATCACCTGGATCAAGCCGACAATCTGGGTCCAGTCTATTATCAGCAGGATCAAGCCGACAACCTGGGACTAGTCTATTATCACCTGGATCAAGCCGACAACCTGGGACCAGTCTATTATCACCTGGATCAAGCCGACAACCTGGGACTAGTTCATTATCAGCAGGATCAAGCCGACAACCAGGGACCAGTCTATTATCAGCAGGATCAAGCCGACAACCTGGGACCAGTCTATTATCACCTGGATCAAGCCGACAACCTGGGACTAGTCTATTATCACCTGGATCAAGCCGACAACCTGGGACCAGTCTATTATCAGCAGGATCAAGCAGACAACCTGGGACCAGTCTATTATCACCCGGATCAAGCCGACAACCAGGGACCAGTCTATTATAAGCAGGATCAAGCAGACAACCTGGGACCAGTCTATTATCACCCGGATCAAGCCGACAACCAGGGACCAGTCTATTATAAGCAGGATCAAGCAGACAACCTGGGACCAGTCTATTATCAGCAGGATCAAGCCGACAACCTGGGACGAGTCTATTATCACCAGGATTAAGCCGACAACCAGGGACCAGTCTATTATCACCTGGATCAAGCCGACAACCTGGGACCAGTCTATTATCACCTGGATCAAGCCGACAACCTGGGACTAGTCTATTATCACCTGGATCAAGCCGACAACCTGGGACCAGTCTATTATCAGCAGGATCAAGCAGACAACCTGTGACCAGTCTATTATCACCCGGATCAAGCCGACAACCAGGGACCAGTCTATTATAAGCAGCATCAAGCAGACAACCTGGGACCAGTCTATTATCAAAAGGATCAAGCCGACAACCAGGGACCAGTCTATTATAAGCAGGATCAAGCAGACAACCTGGGACCAGTCAATTATCACCTGGATCAAGCCGACTACCTGGGACTAGTCTATTATCAGCAGGATCAAGCTGACAACTCAGGACCAGTCTCTTATCACCAGGATCAAGCCGACAACCTGGGACCAGTCTATTATCAGCAGGATCAAGCCGACAACCTGGGACCAGTCTATTATCACCTGGATCAAGCCGACAACCAGGGACCAGTCTATTATCACCTGGATCAAGCCGACAACCTGGGACCAGTCTATTATCAGCAGGATCAAGCCGACAACCTGGGACTAGTCTATTATCAGCAGGATCAAGCCGACAACCAGGGACCAGTCTATTATCACCTGGATCAAGCCGACAACCTGGGACCAGTCTATTATCACCTGGATCAAGCCGACAACCTGGGACTAGTCTATTATCACCTGGATCAAGCCGACAACCTGGGACCAGTCTATTATCAGCAGGATCAAGCAGACAACCTGGGACCAGTCTATTATCACCCGGATCAAGCCGACAACCAGGGACCAGTCTATTATCACCTGGATCAAGCCGACAACCTGGGACCAGTCTATTATCAGCAGGATCAAGCCGACAACCTGGTACCAGTCTCTTATCACCAGGATCAAGGTGACAACCTGGGACCAGTCTATTATCAGCAGGATCAAGCCGACAACCAGGGACCAGTCTATTATCACCTGGATCAAGCCGACAACCTGGGACCAGTCTATTATCAGCAGGATCAAGGCGACAACCTGGGACTAGTCTATTATCAGCAGGATCAAGCCGACAACCAGGGACCAGTCTATTATCACCCGGATCAAGCCGACAACCTGGGACCAGTCTATTATCACCTGGATCAAGCCGACAACCAGGGACCAGTCTATTATCACCCGGATCAAGCCGACAACCTGGGACCAGTCTATTATCAGCAGGATCAAGCAGACAACCTGGGAACAGTCTATTATCAGCAGGATCAAGCCGACAACCTGGTACCAGTCTCTTATCAGCAGGATCAAGCAGACAACCTGGGAACAGTCTATTATTAGCAGGATCAAGCCGACAACCTGGTACCAGTCTCTTATCACCAGGATCAAGGTGACAACCTGGAACCAGTCTATTATCACCCGGATCAAGCCGACAACCTGGGACCAGTCTATTATCAGCAGGATCAAGCAGACAACCTGGGACCAGTCTATTATCACCTGGATCAAGCCGACAACCTGGGACTAGTCTATTATCACCTGGATCAAGCCGACAACCTGGGACCAGTCTATTATCAGCAGGATCAAGCAGACAACCTGGGACCAGTCTATTATCACCCGGATCAAGCCGACAACCAGGGACCAGTCTATTATAAGCAGGATCAAGCAATCATTTCCTGTCCTTTAGAGCTCTTTGATCTGTTTTGACGTCTTTGTATGCTTTGATCTTTGTTGCTGCTGAGATCTTTGAAATATTAGTTTATAAGGCTTGGGAGAGGAAGTAAATACACTTTGGTGTTGGTTGCAAGCCTACAACCTGGGACCAGTCTATTATCACCAAGAACAAACCGACATCCAGGTACCAGTCATAACATGGATCAACTCTCCAACCTGGGACCAGTCTATTATCACCAGGATCAAGCCGACAACCAGGTACCAATCCATCATAATATGGATCACCTTGATCAAGGCGGTGGTCACCAGCGACCAGTCTATTATCACCTGGATCAAGCCGACAACCTGGGACCAGTCTATTATCACCTGGATCAAGCCGACAACCTGGGACCAGTCTATTATCACCTGGATCAAGCCGACAACCTGGGACTAGTCTATTATCAGCAGGATCAAGCCGACAACCAGCCCCCATTCTATTATCACCTGGATCAAGCCGACAACCTGGGACCAGTCTATTATCACCTGGATCAAGCCGACAACCTGGGACTAGTTCATTATCAGCAGGATCAAGCCGACAACCAGGGACCAGTCTATTATCAGCAGGATCAAGCCGACAACCTGGGACCAGTCTATTATCACCTGGATCAAGCCGACAACCTGGGACTAGTCTATTATCAGCAGGATCATGCCGACAATCTGGGACTAGTCTATTATCAGCAGGATCAAGCCGACAACCAGGGACCAGTCTATTATCAGCAGGATCAAGCCGACAACCTGGGACCAGTCTATTATCACCTGGATCAAGCCGACAACCAGGGACCAGTCTATTATCACCTGGATCAAGCCGACAACCTGGGACCAGTCTATTATCACCTGGATCAAGCCGACAATCTGGGTCCAGTCTATTATCAGCAGGATCAAGCCGACAACCTGGGACTAGTCTATTATCAGCAGGATCAAGCCGACAACCTGGGACCAGTCTATTATCACCTGGATCGAGCCGACAACCAGGGACCAGTCTATTATCACCTGGATCAAGCCGACAACCTGGGACCAGTCTATTATCAGCAGGATCAAGCCGACAACCTGGGACTAGTCTATTATCAGCAGGATCAAGCCGACAACCAGGGACCAGTCTATTATCACCTGGATCAAGCCGACAACCTGGGACCAGTCTATTATCACCTGGATCAAGCCGACAACCTGGGACTAGTTCATTATCAGCAGGATCAAGCCGACAACCAGGGACCAGTCTATTATCAGCAGGATCAAGCCGACAACCTGGGACCAGTCTATTATCACCTGGATCAAGCCGACAACCTGGGACTAGTCTATTATCACCTGGATCAAGCCGACAACCTGGGACCAGTCTATTATCAGCAGGATCAAGCAGACAACCTGGGACCAGTCTATTATCACCCGGATCAAGCCGACAACCAGGGACCAGTCTATTATAAGCAGGATCAAGCAGACAACCTGGGACCAGTCTATTATCACCCGGATCAAGCCGACAACCAGGGACCAGTCTATTATAAGCAGGATCAAGCAGACAACCTGGGACCAGTCTATTATCAGCAGGATCAAGCCGACAACCTGGGACGAGCCTATTATCACCAGGATTAAGCCGACAACCAGGGACCAGTCTATTATAGCCTGGATCAAGCCGACAACCTGGGACCAGTCTATTATCACCTGGATCAAGCCGACAACCTGGGACTAGTCTATTATCACCTGGATCAAGCCGACAACCTGGGACCAGTCTATTATCAGCAGGATCAAGCAGACAACCTGTGACCAGTCTATTATCACCCGGATCAAGCCGACAACCAGGGACCAGTCTATTATAAGCAGCATCAAGCAGACAACCTGGGACCAGTCTATTATCAAAAGGATCAAGCCGACAACCAGGGACCAGTCTATTATAAGCAGGATCAAGCAGACAACCTGGGACCAGTCAATTATCACCTGGATCAAGCCGACTACCTGGGACTAGTCTATTATCAGCAGGATCAAGCTGACAACTCAGGACCAGTCTCTTATCACCAGGATCAAGCCGACAACCTGGGACCAGTCTATTATCAGCAGGATCAAGCCGACAACCTGGGACCAGTCTATTATCACCTGGATCAAGCCGACAACCAGGGACCAGTCTATTATCACCTGGATCAAGCCGACAACCTGGGACCAGTCTATTATCAGCAGGATCAAGCCGACAACCTGGGACTAGTCTATTATCAGCAGGATCAAGCCGACAACCAGGGACCAGTCTATTATCACCTGGATCAAGCCGACAACCTGGGACCAGTCTATTATCACCTGGATCAAGCCGACAACCTGGGACTAGTCTATTATCACCTGGATCAAGCCGACAACCTGGGACCAGTCTATTATCAGCAGGATCAAGCAGACAACCTGGGACCAGTCTATTATCACCCGGATCAAGCCGACAACCAGGGACCAGTCTATTATCACCTGGATCAAGCCGACAACCTGGGACTAGTTCATTATCAGCAGGATCAAGCCGACAACCAGGGACCAGTCTATTATCAGCAGGATCAAGCCGACAACCTGGGACCAGTCTATTATCACCTGGATCAAGCCGACAACCTGGGACTAGTCTATTATCACCTGGATCAAGCCGACAACCTGGGACCAGTCTATTATCAGCAGGATCAAGCAGACAACCTGGGACCAGTCTATTATCACCTGGATCAAGCCGACAACCAGGGACCAGTCTATTATCACCTGGATCAAGCCGACAACCTGGGACCAGTCTATTATCACCTGGATCAAGCCGACAATCTGGGTCCAGTCTATTATCAGCAGGATCAAGCCGACAACCTGGGACTAGTCTATTATCAGCAGGATCAAGCCGACAACCTGGGACCAGTCTATTATCACCTGGATCGAGCCGACAACCAGGGACCAGTCTATTATCACCTGGATCAAGCCGACAACCTGGGACCAGTCTATTATCAGCAGGATCAAGCCGACAACCTGGGACTAGTCTATTATCAGCAGGATCAAGCCGACAACCAGGGACCAGTCTATTATCACCTGGATCAAGCCGACAACCTGGGACCAGTCTATTATCACCTGGATCAAGCCGACAACCTGGGACTAGTTCATTATCAGCAGGATCAAGCCGACAACCAGGGACCAGTCTATTATCAGCAGGATCAAGCCGACAACCTGGGACCAGTCTATTATCACCTGGATCAAGCCGACAACCTGGGACTAGTCTATTATCACCTGGATCAAGCCGACAACCTGGGACCAGTCTATTATCAGCAGGATCAAGCAGACAACCTGGGACCAGTCTATTATCACCCGGATCAAGCCGACAACCAGGGACCAGTCTATTATAAGCAGGATCAAGCAGACAACCTGGGACCAGTCTATTATCACCCGGATCAAGCCGACAACCAGGGACCAGTCTATTATAAGCAGGATCAAGCAGACAACCTGGGACCAGTCTATTATCAGCAGGATCAAGCCGACAACCTGGGACGAGCCTATTATCACCAGGATTAAGCCGACAACCAGGGACCAGTCTATTATCACCTGGATCAAGCCGACAACCTGGGACCAGTCTATTATCACCTGGATCAAGCCGACAACCTGGGACTAGTCTATCATCACCTGGATCAAGCCGACAACCTGGGACCAGTCTATTATCAGCAGGATCAAGCAGACAACCTGTGACCAGTCTATTATCACCCGGATCAAGCCGACAACCAGGGACCAGTCTATTATAAGCAGCATCAAGCAGACAACCTGGGACCAGTCTATTATCAAAAGGATCAAGCCGACAACCAGGGACCAGTCTATTATAAGCAGGATCAAGCAGACAACCTGGGACCAGTCAATTATCACCTGGATCAAGCCGACTACCTGGGACTAGTCTATTATCAGCAGGATCAAGCTGACAACTCAGGACCAGTCTCTTATCACCAGGATCAAGCCGACAACCTGGGACCAGTCTATTATCAGCAGGATCAAGCCGACAACCTGGGACCAGTCTATTATCACCTGGATCAAGCCGACAACCAGGGACCAGTCTATTATCACCTGGATCAAGCCGACAACCTGGGACCAGTCTATTATCAGCAGGATCAAGCCGACAACCTGGGACTAGTCTATTATCAGCAGGATCAAGCCGACAACCAGGGACCAGTCTATTATCACCTGGATCAAGCCGACAACCTGGGACCAGTCTATTATCACCTGGATCAAGCCGACAACCTGGGACTAGTCTATTATCACCTGGATCAAGCCGACAACCTGGGACCAGTCTATTATCAGCAGGATCAAGCAGACAACCTGGGACCAGTCTATTATCACCCGGATCAAGCCGACAACCAGGGACCAGTCTATTATCACCTGGATCAAGCCGACAACCTGGGACTAGTTCATTATCAGCAGGATCAAGCCGACAACCAGGGACCAGTCTATTATCAGCAGGATCAAGCCGACAACCTGGGACCAGTCTATTATCACCTGGATCAAGCCGACAACCTGGGACTAGTCTATTATCACCTGGATCAAGCCGACAACCTGGGACCAGTCTATTATCAGCAGGATCAAGCAGACAACCTGGGACCAGTCTATTATCTCCCGGATCAAGCCGACAACCAGGGACCAGTCTATTATAAGCAGGATCAAGCAGACAACCTGGGACCAGTCTATTATCACCCGGATCAAGCCGACAACCAGGGACCAGTCTATTATAAGCAGGATCAAGCAGACAACCTGGGACCAGTCTATTATCAGCAGGATCAAGCCGACAACCTGGGACGAGCCTATTATCACCAGGATTAAGCCGACAACCAGGGACCAGTCTATTATCACCTGGATCAAGCCGACAACCTGGGACCAGTCTATTATCACCTGGATCAAGCCGACAACCTGGGACTAGTCTATTATCACCTGGATCAAGCCGACAACCTGGGACCAGTCTATTATCAGCAGGATCAAGCAGACAACCTGTGACCAGTCTATTATCACCCGGATCAAGCCGACAACCAGGGACCAGTCTATTATAAGCAGCATCAAGCAGACAACCTGGGACCAGTCTATTATCAAAAGGATCAAGCCGACAACCAGGGACCAGTCTATTATAAGCAGGATCAAGCAGACAACCTGGGACCAGTCAATTATCACCTGGATCAAGCCGACTACCTGGGACTAGTCTATTATCAGCAGGATCAAGCTGACAACTCAGGACCAGTCTCTTATCACCAGGATCAAGCCGACAACCTGGGACCAGTCTATTATCAGCAGGATCAAGCCGACAACCTGGGACCAGTCTATTATCACCTGGATCAAGCCGACAACCAGGGACCAGTCTATTATCACCTGGATCAAGCCGACAACCTGGGACCAGTCTATTATCAGCAGGATCAAGCCGACAACCTGGGACTAGTCTATTATCAGCAGGATCAAGCCGACAACCAGGGACCAGTCTATTATCACCTGGATCAAGCCGACAACCTGGGACCAGTCTATTATCACCTGGATCAAGCCGACAACCTGGGACTAGTCTATTATCACCTGGATCAAGCCGACAACCTGGGACCAGTCTATTATCAGCAGGATCAAGCAGACAACCTGGGACCAGTCTATTATCACCCGGATCAAGCCGACAACCAGGGACCAGTCTATTATCACCTGGATCAAGCCGACAACCTGGGACCAGTCTATTATCAGCAGGATCAAGCCGACAACCTGGGACTAGTCTATTATCAGCAGGATCAAGCCGACAACCAGGGACCAGTCTATTATCACCTGGATCAAGCCGACAACCTGGGACCAGTCTATTATCACCTGGATCAAGCCGACAACCTGGGACTAGTCTATTATCACCTGGATCAAGCCGACAACCTGGGACCAGTCTATTATCAGCAGGATCAAGCAGACAACCTGGGACCAGTCTATTATCACCCGGATCAAGCCGACAACCAGGGACCAGTCTATTATAAGCAGGATCAAGCAGACAACCTGGGACCAGTCTATTATCACCCGGATCAGGCCGACAACCAGGGACCAGTCTATTATAAGCAGGATCAAGCAGACAACCTGGGACCAGTCTATTATCAGCAGGATCAAGCCGACAACCTGGGACGAGTCTATTATCACCAGGATTAAGCCGACAACCAGGGACCAGTCTATTATCACCTGGATCAAGCCGACAACCTGGGACCAGTCTATTATCACCTGGATCAAGCCGACAACCTGGGACTAGTCTATTATCACCTGGATCAAGCCGACAACCTGGGACCAGTCTATTATCAGCAGGATCAAGCAGACTACCTGTGACCAGTCTATTATCACCCGGATCAAGCCGACAACCAGGGACCAGTCTATTATAAGCAGCATCAAGCAGACAACCTGGGACCAGTCTATTATCAAAAGGATCAAGCCGACAACCAGGGACCAGTCTATTATAAGCAGGATCAAGCAGACAACCTGGGACCAGTCAATTATCACCTGGATCAAGCCGACTACCTGGGACTAGTCTATTATCAGCAGGATCAAGCTGACAACTCAGGACCAGTCTCTTATCACCAGGATCAAGCCGACAACCAGGGACCAGTCTATTATAAGCAGGATCAAGCAGACAACCTGGGACCAGTCTATTATCACCCGGATCAGGCCGACAACCAGGGACCAGTCTATTATAAGCAGGATCGAGCAGACAACCTGGGACCAGTCTATTATCAGCAGGATCAAGCCGACAACCTGGGACGAGTCTATTATCACCAGGATTAAGCCGACAACCAGGGACCAGTCTATTATCACCTGGATCAAGCCGACAACCTGGGACCAGTCTATTATCACCTGGATCAAGCCGACAACCTGGGACTAGTCTATTATCACCTGGATCAAGCCGACAACCTGGGACCAGTCTATTATCAGCAGGATCAAGCAGACTACCTGTGACCAGTCTATTATCACCCGGATCAAGCCGACAACCAGGGACCAGTCTATTATAAGCAGCATCAAGCAGACAACCTGGGACCAGTCTATTATCAAAAGGATCAAGCCGACAACCAGGGACCAGTCTATTATAAGCAGGATCAAGCAGACAACCTGGGACTAGTCTATTATCAGCAGGATCAAGCCGACAACCTGGGACCAGTCTATTATCACCTGGATCGAGCCGACAACCAGGGACCAGTCTATTATCACCTGGATCAAGCCGACAACCTGGGACCAGTCTATTATCAGCAGGATCAAGCCGACAACCTGGGACTAGTCTATTATCAGCAGGATCAAGCCGACAACCAGGGACCAGTCTATTATCACCTGGATCAAGCCGACAACCTGGGACCAGTCTATTATCACCTGGATCAAGCCGACAACCTGGGACTAGTTCATTATCAGCAGGATCAAGCCGACAACCAGGGACCAGTCTATTATCAGCAGGATCAAGCCGACAACCTGGGACCAGTCTATTATCACCTGGATCAAGCCGACAACCTGGGACTAGTCTATTATCACCTGGATCAAGCCGACAACCTGGGACCAGTCTATTATCAGCAGGATCAAGCAGACAACCTGGGACCAGTCTATTATCACCCGGATCAAGCCGACAACCAGGGACCAGTCTATTATAAGCAGGATCAAGCAGACAACCTGGGACCAGTCTATTATCACCCGGATCAAGCCGACAACCAGGGACCAGTCTATTATAAGCAGGATCAAGCAGACAACCTGGGACCAGTCTATTATCAGCAGGATCAAGCCGACAACCTGGGACGAGTCTATTATCACCAGGATTAAGCCGACAACCAGGGACCAGTCTATTATCACCTGGATCAAGCCGACAACCTGGGACCAGTCTATTATCACCTGGATCAAGCCGACAACCTGGGACTAGTCTATTATCACCTGGATCAAGCCGACAACCTGGGACCAGTCTATTATCAGCAGGATCAAGCAGACAACCTGTGACCAGTCTATTATCACCCGGATCAAGCCGACAACCAGGGACCAGTCTATTATAAGCAGCATCAAGCAGACAACCTGGGACCAGTCTATTATCAAAAGGATCAAGCCGACAACCAGGGACCAGTCTATTATAAGCAGGATCAAGCAGACAACCTGGGACCAGTCAATTATCACCTGGATCAAGCCGACTACCTGGGACTAGTCTATTATCAGCAGGATCAAGCTGACAACTCAGGACCAGTCTCTTATCACCAGGATCAAGCCGACAACCTGGGACCAGTCTATTATCAGCAGGATCAAGCCGACAACCTGGGACCAGTCTATTATCACCTGGATCAAGCCGACAACCAGGGACCAGTCTATTATCACCTGGATCAAGCCGACAACCTGGGACCAGTCTATTATCAGCAGGATCAAGCCGACAACCTGGGACTAGTCTATTATCAGCAGGATCAAGCCGACAACCAGGGACCAGTCTATTATCACCTGGATCAAGCCGACAACCTGGGACCAGTCTATTATCACCTGGATCAAGCCGACAACCTGGGACTAGTCTATTATCACCTGGATCAAGCCGACAACCTGGGACCAGTCTATTATCAGCAGGATCAAGCAGACAACCTGGGACCAGTCTATTATCACCCGGATCAAGCCGACAACCAGGGACCAGTCTATTATCACCTGGATCAAGCCGACAACCTGGGACCAGTCTATTATCAGCAGGATCAAGCCGACAACCTGGGACTAGTCTATTATCAGCAGGATCAAGCCGACAACCAGGGACCAGTCTATTATCACCTGGATCAAGCCGACAACCTGGGACCAGTCTATTATCACCTGGATCAAGCCGACAACCTGGGACTAGTCTATTATCACCTGGATCAAGCCGACAACCTGGGACCAGTCTATTATCAGCAGGATCAAGCAGACAACCTGGGACCAGTCTATTATCACCCGGATCAAGCCGACAACCAGGGACCAGTCTATTATAAGCAGGATCAAGCAGACAACCTGGGACCAGTCTATTATCACCCGGATCAGGCCGACAACCAGGGACCAGTCTATTATAAGCAGGATCAAGCAGACAACCTGGGACCAGTCTATTATCAGCAGGATCAAGCCGACAACCTGGGACGAGTCTATTATCACCAGGATTAAGCCGACAACCAGGGACCAGTCTATTATCACCTGGATCAAGCCGACAACCTGGGACCAGTCTATTATCACCTGGAACAAGCCGACAACCTGGGACTAGTCTATTATCACCTGGATCAAGCCGACAACCTGGGACCAGTCTATTATCAGCAGGATCAAGCAGACTACCTGTGACCAGTCTATTATCACCCGGATCAAGCCGACAACCAGGGACCAGTCTATTATAAGCAGCATCAAGCAGACAACCTGGGACCAGTCTATTATCAAAAGGATCAAGCCGACAACCAGGGACCAGTCTATTATAAGCAGGATCAAGCAGACAACCTGGGACCAGTCAATTATCACCTGGATCAAGCCGACTACCTGGGACTAGTCTATTATCAGCAGGATCAAGCTGACAACTCAGGACCAGTCTCTTATCACCAGGATCAAGCCGACAACCAGGGACCAGTCTATTATAAGCAGGATCAAGCAGACAACCTGGGACCAGTCTATTATCACCCGGATCAGGCCGACAACCAGGGACCAGTCTATTATAAGCAGGATCAAGCAGACAACCTGGGACCAGTCTATTATCAGCAGGATCAAGCCGACAACCTGGGACGAGTCTATTATCACCAGGATTAAGCCGACAACCAGGGACCAGTCTATTATCACCTGGATCAAGCCGACAACCTGGGACCAGTCTATTATCACCTGGATCAAGCCGACAACCTGGGACTAGTCTATTATCACCTGGATCAAGCCGACAACCTGGGACCAGTCTATTATCAGCAGGATCAAGCAGACTACCTGTGACCAGTCTATTATCACCCGGATCAAGCCGACAACCAGGGACCAGTCTATTATAAGCAGCATCAAGCAGACAACCTGGGACCAGTCTATTATCAAAAGGATCAAGCCGACAACCAGGGACCAGTCTATTATAAGCAGGATCAAGCAGACAACCTGGGACCAGTCAATTATCACCTGGATCAAGCCGACTACCTGGGACTAGTCTATTATCAGCAGGATCAAGCTGACAACTCAGGACCAGTCTCTTATCACCAGGATCAAGCCGACAACCTGGGACCAGTCTATTATCAGCAGGATCAAGCCGACAACCTGGGACCAGTCTATTATCACCTGGATCAAGCCGACAACCAGGGACCAGTCTATTATCACCTGGATCAAGCCGACAACCTGGGACCAGTCTATTATCAGCAGGATCAAGCCGACAACCTGGGACTAGTCTATTATCAGCAGGATCAAGCCGACAACCAGGGACCAGTCTATTATCACCTGGATCAAGCCGACAACCTGGGACCTGTCTATTATCACCTGGATCAAGCCGACAACCTGGGACTAGTCTATTATCACCTGGATCAAGCCGACAACCTGGGACCAGTCTATTATCAGCAGGATCAAGCAGACAACCTGGGACCAGTCTATTATCACCCGGATCAAGCCGACAACCAGGGACCAGTCTATTATCCCCCGGATCAAGCCGACAACCTGGGACCAGTCTATTATCACCTGGATCAGGCCGACAACCCGGGACCAGTCCATTATCCCCCGGATCAACTCGACAACCTGGGACCAGTCTATTATCAGCAGGATCAAGCCGACAACCAGGGACCAGTCCATTATCCCCCGGATCAACTCGACAACCTGGGACCAGTCTATTATCAGCAGGATCAAGCCGACAACCAGGGACCAGTCTATTATCACCCGGATCAAGCCGACAACCTGAGACCAGTCTATTATCAGCAGGATCAAGCAGACAACCTGGGAACAGTCTATTATCAGCAGGATCAAGCCGACAACCTGGTACCAGTCTCTTATCACCAGGATCAAGGTGACAACCTGGGACCAGTCTATTATCAGCAGGATCAAGCCGACAACCAGGGACCAGTCTATTATCACCTGGATCAAGCCGACAACCTGGGACCAGTCTATTATCAGCAGGATCAAGGCGACAACCTGGGACTAGTCTATTATCAGCAGGATCAAGCCGACAACCAGGGACCAGTCTATTATCACCCGGATCAAGCCGACAACCTGGGACCAGTCTATTATCACCTGGATCAAGCCGACAACCAGGGACCAGTCTATTATCACCCGGATCAAGCCGACAACCTGGGACCAGTCTATTATCAGCAGGATCAAGCAGACAACCTGGGAACAGTCTATTATCAGCAGGATCAAGCCGACAACCTGGTACCAGTCTCTTATCAGCAGGATCAAGCAGACAACCTGGGAACAGTCTATTATCAGCAGGATCAAGCCGACAACCTGGTACCAGTCTCTTATCACCTGGATCAAGCCGACAACCTGGGACCAGTCTATTATCACCTGGATCAAGCCGACAACCTGGGACCAGTCTATTATCACCTGGATCAAGCCGACAACCTGGGACCAGTCTATTATCAGCAGGATCAAGCAGACAACCTGGGACCAGTCTATTATCACCCGGATCAAGCCGACAACCAGGGACCAGTCTATTATAAGCAGGATCAAGCAGACAACCTGGGACCAGTCTATTATCACCCGGATCAAGCCGACAACCAGGGACCAGTCTATTATAAGCAGGATCAAGCAGACAACCTGGGACCAGTCTATTATCAGCAGGATCAAGCCGACAACCTGGGACGAGTCTATTATCACCAGGATTAAGCCGACAACTAGGGACCAGTCTATTATCACCTGGATTAAGCCGACAACCTGGGACCAGTCTATTATCACCTGGATCAAGCCGACAACCTGGGACTAGCCTATTATCACCTGGATCAAGCCGACAACCTGGGACCAGTCTATTATCAGCAGGATCAAGCAGACAAGCTGTGACCAGTCTATTATCACCCGGATCAAGCCGACAACCAGGGACCAGTCTATTATAAGCAGCATCAAGCAGACAACCTGGGACCAGTCTATTATCAAAAGGATCAAGCCGACAACCAGGGACCAGTCTATTATAAGCAGGATCAAGCAGACAACCTGGGACCAGTCAATTATCACCTGGATCAAGCCGACTACCTGGGACTAGTCTATTATCAGCAGGATCAAGCTGACAACTCAGGACCAGTCTCTTATCACCAGGATCAAGCCGACAACCTGGGACCAGTCTATTATCAGCAGGATCAAGCCGACAACCTGGGACTAGTCTATTATCAGCAGGATCAAGCCGACAACCAGGGACCAGTCTATTATCACCTGGATCAAGCCGACAACCTGGGACCAGTCTATTATCACCTGGATCAAGCCGACAACCTGGGACTAGTCTATTATCACCTGGATCAAGCCGACAACCTGGGACCAGTCTATTATCAGCAGGATCAAGCAGACAACCTGGGACCAGTCTATTATCACCCGGATCAAGCCGACAACCAGGGACCAGTCTATTATCCCCCGGATCAACTCGACAACCAGGGACCAGTCCATTATCCCCCGGATCAACTCGACAACCTGGGACCAGTCTATTATCAGCAGGATCAAGCCGACAACCAGGGACCAGTCTATTATCACCCGGATCAAGCCGACAACCTGGGACCAGTCTATTATCACCTGGATCAGGCCGACAACCCGGGACCAGTCCATTATCCCCCGGATCAACTCGACAACCTGGGACCAGTCTATTATCAGCAGGATCAAGCCGACAACCAGGGACCAGTCCATTATCCCCCGGATCAACTCGACAACCTGGGACCAGTCTATTATCAGCAGGATCAAGCCGACAACCAGGGACCAGTCTATTATCACCCGGATCAAGCCGACAACCTGAGACCAGTCTATTATTAGCAGGATCAAGCAGACAACCTGGGAACAGTCTATTATCAGCAGGATCAAGCCGACAACCTGGTACCAGTCTCTTATCACCAGGATCAAGGTGATAACCTGGGACCAGTCTATTATCAGCAGGATCAAGCCGACAACCAGGGACCAGTCTATTATCACCTGGATCAAGCCGACAACCTGGGACCAGTCTATTATCAGCAGGATCAAGGCGACAACCTGGGACCAGTCTATTATCAGCAGGATCAAGCCGACAACCAGGGACCAGTCTATTATCACCCGGATCAAGCCGACAACCTGGGACCAGTCTATTATCACCTGGATCAAGCCGACAACCAGGGACCAGTCTATTATCACCCGGATCAAGCCGACAACCTGGGACCAGTCTATTATCAGCAGGATCAAGCAGACAACCTGGGAACAGTCTATTATCAGCAGGATCAAGCCGACAACCTGGTACCAGTCTCTTATCAGCAGGATCAAGCAGACAACCTGGGAACAGTCTATTATTAGCAGGATCAAGCCGACAACCTGGTACCAGTCTCTTATCACCAGGATCAAGGTGACAACCTGGAACCAGTCTATTATCACCCGGATCAAGCCGACAACCAGGGACCAGTCTATTATAAGCAGGATCAAGCAGACAACCTGGGACCAGTCTATTATCAGCAGGATCAAGCAGACAACCTGGGACCAGTCTATTATCACCTGGATCAAGCCGACAACCTGGGACTAGTCTATTATCACCTGGATCAAGCCGACAACCTGGGACCAGTCTATTATCAGCAGGATCAAGCAGACAACCTGGGACCAGTCTATTATCACCCGGATCAAGCCGACAACCAGGGACCAGTCTATTATAAGCAGGATCAAGCAATCATTTCCTGTCCTTTAGAGCTCTTTGATCTGTTTTGACGTCTTTGTATGCTTTGATCTTTGTTGCTGCTGAGATCTTTGAAATATTAGTTTATAAGGCTTGGGAGAGGAAGTAAATACACTTTGGTGTTGGTTGCAAGCCTACAACCTGGGACCAGTCTATTATCACCAAGAACAAACCGACATCCAGGTACCAGTCATAACATGGATCAACTCTCCAACCTGGGACCAGTCTATTATCACCAGGATCAAGCCGACAACCAGGTACCAATCCATCATAATATGGATCACCTTGATCAAGGCGGTGGTCACCAGCGACCAGTCTATTATCACCTGGATCAAGCCGACAACCTGGGACCAGTCTATTATCACCTGGATCAAGCCGACAACCTGGGACCAGTCTATTATCACCTGGATCAAGCCGACAACCTGGGACTAGTCTATTATCAGCAGGATCAAGCCGACAACCAGCCCCCATTCTATTATCACCTGGATCAAGCCGACAACCTGGGACCAGTCTATTATCACCTGGATCAAGCCGACAACCTGGGACTAGTTCATTATCAGCAGGATCAAGCCGACAACCAGGGACCAGTCTATTATCAGCAGGATCAAGCCGACAACCTGGGACCAGTCTATTATCACCTGGATCAAGCCGACAACCTGGGACTAGTCTATTATCAGCAGGATCATGCCGACAATCTGGGACTAGTCTATTATCAGCAGGATCAAGCCGACAACCAGGGACCAGTCTATTATCAGCAGGATCAAGCCGACAACCTGGGACCAGTCTATTATCACCTGGATCAAGCCAACAACCAGGGACCAGTCTATTATCACCTGGATCAAGCCGACAACCTGGGACCAGTCTATTATCACCTGGATCAAGCCGACAATCTGGGTCCAGTCTATTATCAGCAGGATCAAGCCGACAACCTGGGACTAGTCTATTATCAGCATGATCAAGCCGACAACCTGGGACCAGTCTATTATCACCTGGATCGAGCCGACAACCAGGGACCAGTCTATTATCACCTGGATCAAGCCGACAACCTGGGACCAGTCTATTATCAGCAGGATCAAGCCGACAACCTGGGACTAGTCTATTATCAGCAGGATCAAGCCGACAACCAGGGACCAGTCTATTATCACCTGGATCAAGCCGACAACCTGGGACCAGTCTATTATCACCTGGATCAAGCCGACAACCTGGGACTAGTTCATTATCAGCAGGATCAAGCCGACAACCAGGGACCAGTCTATTATCAGCAGGATCAAGCCGACAACCTGGGACCAGTCTATTATCACCTGGATCAAGCCGACAACCTGGGACTAGTCTATTATCACCTGGATCAAGCCGACAACCTGGGACCAGTCTATTATCAGCAGGATCAAGCAGACAACCTGGGACCAGTCTATTATCACCCGGATCAAGCCGACAACCAGGGACCAGTCTATTATAAGCAGGATCAAGCAGACAACCTGGGACCAGTCTATTATCACCCGGATCAAGCCGACAACCAGGGACCAGTCTCTTATCAGCAGGATCAAGCAGACAACCTGGGAACAGTCTATTATCAGCAGGATCAAGCCGACAACCTGGTACCAGTCTCTTATCAGCAGGATCAAGCAGACAACCTGGGAACAGTCTATTATTAGCAGGATCAAGCCGACAACCTGGTACCAGTCTCTTATCACCAGGATCAAGGTGACAACCTGGAACCAGTCTATTATCACCCGGATCAAGCCGACAACCTGGGACCAGTCTATTATCAGCAGGATCAAGCAGACAACCTGGGACCAGTCTATTATCACCTGGATCAAGCCGACAACCTGGGACTAGTCTATTATCACCTGGATCAAGCCGACAACCTGGGACCAGTCTATTATCAGCAGGATCAAGCAGACAACCTGGGACCAGTCTATTATCACCCGGATCAAGCCGACAACCAGGGACCAGTCTATTATAAGCAGGATCAAGCAATCATTTCCTGTCCTTTAGAGCTCTTTGATCTGTTTTGACGTCTTTGTATGCTTTGATCTTTGTTGCTGCTGAGATCTTTGAAATATTAGTTTATAAGGCTTGGGAGAGGAAGTAAATACACTTTGGTGTTGGTTGCAAGCCTACAACCTGGGACCAGTCTATTATCACCAAGAACAAACCAACATCCAGGTACCAGTCATAACATGGATCAACTCTCCAACCTGGGACCAGTCTATTATCACCAGGATCAAGCCGACAACCAGGTACCAATCCATCATAATATGGATCACCTTGATCAAGGCGGTGGTCACCAGCGACCAGTCTATTATCACCTGGATCAAGCCGACAACCTGGGACCAGTCTATTATCACCTGGATAAAGCCGACAACCTGGGACCAGTCTATTATCACCTGGATCAAGCCGACAACCTGGGACTAGTCTATTATCAGCAGGATCAAGCCGACAACCAGCCCCCATTCTATTATCACCTGGATCAAGCCGACAACCTGGGACCAGTCTATTATCACCTGGATCAAGCCGACAACCTGGGACTAGTTCATTATCAGCAGGATCAAGCCGACAACCAGGGACCAGTCTATTATCAGCAGGATCAAGCCGACAACCTGGGACCAGTCTATTATCACCTGGATCAAGCCGACAACCTGGGACTAGTCTATTATCAGCAGGATCATGCCGACAATCTGGGACTAGTCTATTATCAGCAGGATCAAGCCGACAACCAGGGACCAGTCTATTATCAGCAGGATCAAGCCGACAACCTGGGACCAGTCTATTATCACCTGGATCAAGCCGACAACCAGGGACCAGTCTATTATCACCTGGATCAAGCCGACAACCTGGGACCAGTCTATTATCACCTGGATCAAGCCGACAATCTGGGTCCAGTCTATTATCAGCAGGATCAAGCCGACAACCTGGGACTAGTCTATTATCAGCAGGATCAAGCCGACAACCTGGGACCAGTCTATTATCACCTGGATCGAGCCGACAACCAGGGACCAGTCTATTATCACCTGGATCAAGCCGACAACCTGGGACCAGTCTATTATCAGCAGGATCAAGCCGACAACCTGGGACTAGTCTATTATCAGCAGGATCAAGCCGACAACCAGGGACCAGTATATTATCACCTGGATCAAGCCGACAACCTGGGACCAGTCTATTATCACCTGGATCAAGCCGACAACCTGGGACTAGTTCATTATCAGCAGGATCAAGCCGACAACCAGGGACCAGTCTATTATCAGCAGGATCAAGCCGACAACCTGGGACCAGTCTATTATCACCTGGATCAAGCCGACAACCTGGGACTAGTCTATTATAACCTGGATCAAGCCGACAACCTGGGACCAGTCTATTATCAGCAGGATCAAGCAGACAACCTGGGACCAGTCTATTATCACCCGGATCAAGCCGACAACCAGGGACCAGTCTATTATAAGCAGGATCAAGCAGACAACCTGGGACCAGTCTATTATCACCCGGATCAAGCCGACAACCAGGGACCAGTCTATTATAAGCAGGATCAAGCAGACAACCTGGGACCAGTCTATTATCAGCAGGATCAAGCCGACAACCTGGGACGAGTCTATTATCACCAGGATTAAGCCGACAACCAGGGACCAGTCTATTATCACCTGGATCAAGCCGACAACCTGGGACCAGTCTATTATCACCTGGATCAAGCCGACAACCTGGGACTAGTCTATTATCACCTGGATCAAGCCGACAACCTGGGACCAGTCTATTATCAGCAGGATCAAGCAGACAACCTGTGACCAGTCTATTATCACCCGGATCAAGCCGACAACCAGGGACCAGTCTATTATAAGCAGCATCAAGCAGACAACCTGGGACCAGTCTATTATCAAAAGGATCAAGCCGACAACCAGGGACCAGTCTATTATAAGCAGGATCAAGCAGACAACCTGGGACCAGTCAATTATCACCTGGATCAAGCCGACTACCTGGGACTAGTCTATTATCAGCAGGATCAAGCTGACAACTCAGGACCAGTCTCTTATCACCAGGATCAAGCCGACAACCTGGGACCAGTCTATTATCAGCAGGATCAAGCCGACAACCTGGGACCAGTCTATTATCACCTGGATCAAGCCGACAACCAGGGACCAGTCTATTATCACCTGGATCAAGCCGACAACCTGGGACCAGTCTATTATCAGCAGGATCAAGCCGACAACCTGGGACTAGTCTATTATCAGCAGGATCAAGCCGACAACCAGGGACCAGTCTATTATCACCTGGATCAAGCCGACAACCTGGGACCAGTCTATTATCACCTGGATCAAGCCGACAACCTGGGACTAGTCTATTATCACCTGGATCAAGCCGACAACCTGGGACCAGTCTATTATCAGCAGGATCAAGCAGACAACCTGGGACCAGTCTATTATCACCCGGATCAAGCCGACAACCAGGGACCAGTCTATTATCACCTGGATCAAGCCGACAACCTGGGACCAGTCTATTATCAGCAGGATCAAGCCGACAACCTGGTACCAGTCTCTTATCACCAGGATCAAGGTGACAACCTGGGACCAGTCTATTATCAGCAGGATCAAGCCGACAACCAGGGACCAGTCTATTATCACCTGGATCAAGCCGACAACCTGGGACCAGTCTATTATCAGCAGGATCAAGGCGACAACCTGGGACTAGTCTATTATCAGCAGGATCAAGCCGACAACCAGGGACCAGTCTATTATCACCCGGATCAAGCCGACAACCTGGGACCAGTCTATTATCACCTGGATCAAGCCGACAACCAGGGACCAGTCTATTATCACCCGGATCAAGCCGACAACCTGGGACCAGTCTATTATCAGCAGGATCAAGCAGACAACCTGGGAACAGTCTATTATCAGCAGGATCAAGCCGACAACCTGGTACCAGTCTCTTATCAGCAGGATCAAGCAGACAACCTGGGAACAGTCTATTATTAGCAGGATCAAGCCGACAACCTGGTACCAGTCTCTTATCACCAGGATCAAGGTGACAACCTGGAACCAGTCTATTATCACCCGGATCAAGCCGACAACCTGGGACCAGTCTATTATCAGCAGGATCAAGCAGACAACCTGGGACCAGTCTATTATCACCTGGATCAAGCCGACAACCTGGGACTAGTCTATTATCACCTGGATCAAGCCGACAACCTGGGACCAGTCTATTATCAGCAGGATCAAGCAGACAACCTGGGACCAGTCTATTATCACCCGGATCAAGCCGACAACCAGGGACCAGTCTATTATAAGCAGGATCAAGCAATCATTTCCTGTCCTTTAGAGCTCTTTGATCTGTTTTGACGTCTTTGTATGCTTTGATCTTTGTTGCTGCTGAGATCTTTGAAATATTAGTTTATAAGGCTTGGGAGAGGAAGTAAATACACTTTGGTGTTGGTTGCAAGCCTACAACCTGGGACCAGTCTATTATCACCAAGAACAAACCGACATCCAGGTACCAGTCATAACATGGATCAACTCTCCAACCTGGGACCAGTCTATTATCACCAGGATCAAGCCGACAACCAGGTACCAATCCATCATAATATGGATCACCTTGATCAAGGCGGTGGTCACCAGCGACCAGTCTATTATCACCTGGATCAAGCCGACAACCTGGGACCAGTCTATTATCACCTGGATCAAGCCGACAACCTGGGACCAGTCTATTATCACCTGGATCAAGCCGACAACCTGGGACTAGTCTATTATCAGCAGGATCAAGCCGACAACCAGCCCCCATTCTATTATCACCTGGATCAAGCCGACAACCTGGGACCAGTCTATTATCACCTGGATCAAGCCGACAACCTGGGACTAGTTCATTATCAGCAGGATCAAGCCGACAACCAGGGACCAGTCTATTATCAGCAGGATCAAGCCGACAACCTGGGACCAGTCTATTATCACCTGGATCAAGCCGACAACCTGGGACTAGTCTATTATCAGCAGGATCATGCCGACAATCTGGGACTAGTCTATTATCAGCAGGATCAAGCCGACAACCAGGGACCAGTCTATTATCAGCAGGATCAAGCCGACAACCTGGGACCAGTCTATTATCACCTGGATCAAGCCGACAACCAGGGACCAGTCTATTATCACCTGGATCAAGCCGACAACCTGGGACCAGTCTATTATCACCTGGATCAAGCCGACAATCTGGGTCCAGTCTATTATCAGCAGGATCAAGCCGACAACCTGGGACTAGTCTATTATCAGCAGGATCAAGCCGACAACCTGGGACCAGTCTATTATCACCTGGATCGAGCCGACAACCAGGGACCAGTCTATTATCACCTGGATCAAGCCGACAACCTGGGACCAGTCTATTATCAGCAGGATCAAGCCGACAACCTGGGACTAGTCTATTATCAGCAGGATCAAGCCGACAACCAGGGACCAGTCTATTATCACCTGGATCAAGCCGACAACCTGGGACCAGTCTATTATCACCTGGATCAAGCCGACAACCTGGGACTAGTTCATTATCAGCAGGATCAAGCCGACAACCAGGGACCAGTCTATTATCAGCAGGATCAAGCCGACAACCTGGGACCAGTCTATTATCACCTGGATCAAGCCGACAACCTGGGACTAGTCTATTATCACCTGGATCAAGCCGACAACCTGGGACCAGTCTATTATCAGCAGGATCAAGCAGACAACCTGGGACCAGTCTATTATCACCCGGATCAAGCCGACAACCAGGGACCAGTCTATTATAAGCAGGATCAAGCAGACAACCTGGGACCAGTCTATTATCACCCGGATCAAGCCGACAACCAGGGACCAGTCTCTTATCAGCAGGATCAAGGCGACAACCTGGGACTAGTCTATTATCAGCAGGATCAAGCCGACAACCAGGGACCAGTCTATTATCACCCGGATCAAGCCGACAACCTGGGACCAGTCTATTATCACCTGGATCAAGCCGACAACCAGGGACCAGTCTATTATCACCCGGATCAAGCCGACAACCTGGGACCAGTCTATTATCAGCAGGATCAAGCAGACAACCTGGGAACAGTCTATTATCAGCAGGATCAAGCCGACAACCTGGTACCAGTCTCTTATCAGCAGGATCAAGCAGACAACCTGGGAACAGTCTATTATCAGCAGGATCAAGCCGACAACCTGGTACCAGTCTCTTATCACCTGGATCAAGCCGACAACCTGGGACTAGTCTATTATCACCTGGATCAAGCCGACAACCTGGGACTAGTCTATTATCACCTGGATCAAGCCGACAACCTGGGACCAGTCTATTATCAGCAGGATCAAGCAGACAACCTGGGACCAGTCTATTATCACCCGGATCAAGCCGACAACCAGGGACCAGTCTATTATAAGCAGGATCAAGCAGACAACCTGGGACCAGTCTATTATCACCCGGATCAAGCCGACAACCAGGGACCAGTCTATTATAAGCAGGATCAAGCAGACAACCTGGGACCAGTCTATTATCAGCAGGATCAAGCCGACAACCTGGGACGAGTCTATTATCACCAGGATTAAGCCGACAACCAGGGACCAGTCTATTATCACCTGGATTAAGCCGACAACCTGGGACCAGTCTATTATCACCTGGATCAAGCCGACAACCTGGGACTAGCCTATTATCACCTGGATCAAGCCGACAACCTGGGACCAGTCTATTATCAGCAGGATCAAGCAGACAAGCTGTGACCAGTCTATTATCACCCGGATCAAGCCGACAACCAGGGACCAGTCTATTATAAGCAGCATCAAGCAGACAACCTGGGACCAGTCTATTATCAAAAGGATCAAGCCGACAACCAGGGACCAGTCTATTATAAGCAGGATCAAGCAGACAACCTGGGACCAGTCAATTATCACCTGGATCAAGCCGACTACCTGGGACTAGTCTATTATCAGCAGGATCAAGCTGACAACTCAGGACCAGTCTCTTATCACCAGGATCAAGCCGACAACCTGGGACCAGTCTATTATCAGCAGGATCAAGCCGACAACCTGGGACTAGTCTATTATCAGCAGGATCAAGCCGACAACCAGGGACCAGTCTATTATCACCTGGATCAAGCCGACAACCTGGGACCAGTCTATTATCACCTGGATCAAGCCGACAACCTGGGACTAGTCTATTATCACCTGGATCAAGCCGACAACCTGGGACCAGTCTATTATCAGCAGGATCAAGCAGACAACCTGGGACCAGTCTATTATCACCCGGATCAAGCCGACAACCAGGGACCAGTCTATTATCCCCCGGATCAACTCGACAACCAGGGACCAGTCCATTATCCCCCGGATCAACTCGACAACCTGGGACCAGTCTATTATCAGCAGGATCAAGCCGACAACCAGGGACCAGTCTATTATCACCCGGATCAAGCCGACAACCTGGGACCAGTCTATTATCACCTGGATCAGGCCGACAACCCGGGACCAGTCCATTATCCCCCGGATCAACTCGACAACCTGGGACCAGTCTATTATCAGCAGGATCAAGCCGACAACCAGGGACCAGTCCATTATCCCCCGGATCAACTCGACAACCTGGGACCAGTCTATTATCAGCAGGATCAAGCCGACAACCAGGGACCAGTCTATTATCACCCGGATCAAGCCGACAACCTGAGACCAGTCTATTATCAGCAGGATCAAGCAGACAACCTGGGAACAGTCTATTATCAGCAGGATCAAGCCGACAACCTGGTACCAGTCTCTTATCACCAGGATCAAGGTGACAACCTGGGACCAGTCTATTATCAGCAGGATCAAGCCGACAACCAGGGACCAGTCTATTATCACCTGGATCAAGCCGACAACCTGGGACCAGTCTATTATCAGCAGGATCAAGGCGACAACCTGGGACTAGTCTATTATCAGCAGGATCAAGCCGACAACCAGGGACCAGTCTATTATCACCCGGATCAAGCCGACAACCTGGGACCAGTCTATTATCACCTGGATCAAGCCGACAACCAGGGACCAGTCTATTATCACCCGGATCAAGCCGACAACCTGGGACCAGTCTATTATCAGCAGGATCAAGCAGACAACCTGGGAACAGTCTATTATCAGCAGGATCAAGCCGACAACCTGGTACCAGTCTCTTATCAGCAGGATCAAGCAGACAACCTGGGAACAGTCTATTATTAGCAGGATCAAGCCGACAACCTGGTACCAGTCTCTTATCACCAGGATCAAGGTGACAACCTGGAACCAGTCTATTATCACCCGGATCAAGCCGACAACCAGGGACCAGTCTATTATAAGCAGGATCAAGCAGACAACCTGGGACCAGTCTATTATCAGCAGGATCAAGCAGACAACCTGGGACCAGTCTATTATCACCTGGATCAAGCCGACAACCTGGGACTAGTCTATTATCACCTGGATCAAGCCGACAACCTGGGACCAGTCTATTATCAGCAGGATCAAGCAGACAACCTGGGACCAGTCTATTATCACCCGGATCAAGCCGACAACCAGGGACCAGTCTATTATAAGCAGGATCAAGCAATCATTTCCTGTCCTTTAGAGCTCTTTGATCTGTTTTGACGTCTTTGTATGCTTTGATCTTTGTTGCTGCTGAGATCTTTGAAATATTAGTTTATAAGGCTTGGGAGAGGAAGTAAATACACTTTGGTGTTGGTTGCAAGCCTACAACCTGGGACCAGTCTATTATCACCAAGAACAAACCGACATCCAGGTACCAGTCATAACATGGATCAACTCTCCAACCTGGGACCAGTCTATTATCACCAGGATCAAGCCGACAACCAGGTACCAATCCATCATAATATGGATCACCTTGATCAAGGCGGTGGTCACCAGCGACCAGTCTATTATCACCTGGATCAAGCCGACAACCTGGGACCAGTCTATTATCACCTGGATCAAGCCGACAACCTGGGACCAGTCTATTATCACCTGGATCAAGCCGACAACCTGGGACTAGTCTATTATCAGCAGGATCAAGCCGACAACCAGCCCCCATTCTATTATCACCTGGATCAAGCCGACAACCTGGGACCAGTCTATTATCACCTGGATCAAGCCGACAACTTGGGACTAGTTCATTATCAGCAGGATCAAGCCGACAACCAGGGACCAGTCTATTATCAGCAGGATCAAGCCGACAACCTGGGACCAGTCTATTATCACCTGGATCAAGCCGACAACCTGGGACTAGTCTATTATCAGCAGGATCATGCCGACAATCTGGGACTAGTCTATTATCAGCAGGATCAAGCCGACAACCAGGGACCAGTCTATTATCAGCAGGATCAAGCCGACAACCTGGGACCAGTCTATTATCACCTGGATCAAGCCGACAACCAGGGACCAGTCTATTATCACCTGGATCAAGCCGACAACCTGGGACCAGTCTATTATCACCTGGATCAAGCCGACAATCTGGGTCCAGTCTATTATCAGCAGGATCAAGCCGACAACCTGGGACTAGTCTATTATCAGCAGGATCAAGCCGACAACCTGGGACCAGTCTATTATCACCTGGATCGAGCCGACAACCAGGGACCAGTCTATTATCACCTGGATCAAGCCGACAACCTGGGACCAGTCTATTATCAGCAGGATCAAGCCGACAACCTGGGACTAGTCTATTATCAGCAGGATCAAGCCGACAACCAGGGACCAGTCTATTATCACCTGGATCAAGCCGACAACCTGGGACCAGTCTATTATCACCTGGATCAAGCCGACAACCTGGGACTAGTTCATTATCAGCAGGATCAAGCCGACAACCAGGGACCAGTCTATTATCAGCAGGATCAAGCCGACAACCTGGGACCAGTCTATTATCACCTGGATCAAGCCGACAACCTGGGACTAGTCTATTATCACCTGGATCAAGCCGACAACCTGGGACCAGTCTATTATCAGCACGATCAAGCAGACAACCTGGGACCAGTCTATTATCACCCGGATCAAGCCGACAACCAGGGACCAGTCTATTATAAGCAGGATCAAGCAGACAACCTGGGACCAGTCTATTATCACCCGGATCAAGCCGACAACCAGGGACCAGTCTATTATAAGCAGGATCAAGCAGACAACCTGGGACCAGTCTATTATCAGCAGGATCAAGCCGACAACCTGGGACGAGTCTATTATCACCAGGATTAAGCCGACAACCAGGGACCAGTCTATTATCACCTGGATCAAGCCGACAACCTGGGACCAGTCTATTATCACCTGGATCAAGCCGACAACCTGGGACTAGTCTATTATCACCTGGATCAAGCCGACAACCTGGGACCAGTCTATTATCAGCAGGATCAAGCAGACAACCTGTGACCAGTCTATTATCACCCGGATCAAGCCGACAACCAGGGACCAGTCTATTATAAGCAGCATCAAGCAGACAACCTGGGACCAGTCTATTATCAAAAGGATCAAGCCGACAACCAGGGACCAGTCTATTATCACCTGGATCAAGCCGACAACCTGGGACCAGTCTATTATCACCTGGATCAAGCCGACAACCTGGGACTAGTCTATTATCACCTGGATCAAGCCGACAACCTGGGACCAGTCTATTATCAGCAGGATCAAGCAGACAACCTGGGACCAGTCTATTATCACCCGGATCAAGCCGACAACCAGGGACCAGTCTATTATAAGCATGATCAAGCAGACAACCTGGGACCAGTCTATTATCACCCGGATCAAGCCGACAACCAGGGACCAGTCTATTATAAGCAGGATCAAGCAGACAACCTGGGACCAGTCTATTATCAGCAGGATCAAGCCGACAACCTGGGACGAGTCTATTATCACCAGGATTAAGCCGACAACCAGGGACCAGTCTATTATCACCTGGATCAAGCCGACAACCTGGGACCAGTCTATTATCACCTGGATCAAGCCGACAACCTGGGACTAGTCTATTATCACCTGGATCAAGCCGACAACCTGGGACCAGTCTATTATCAGCAGGATCAAGCAGACTACCTGTGACCAGTCTATTATCACCCGGATCAAGCCGACAACCAGGGACCAGTCTATTATAAGCAGCATCAAGCAGACAACCTGGGACCAGTCTATTATCAAAAGGATCAAGCCGACAACCAGGGACCAGTCTATTATAAGCAGGATCAAGCAGACAACCTGGGACCAGTCAATTATCACCTGGATCAAGCCGACTACCTGGGACTAGTCTATTATCAGCAGGATCAAGCTGACAACTCAGGACCAGTCTCTTATCACCAGGATCAAGCCGACAACCTGGGACCAGTCTATTATCAGCAGGATCAAGCCGACAACCTGGGACCAGTCTATTATCACCTGGATCAAGCCGACAACCAGGGACCAGTCTATTATCACCTGGATCAAGCCGACAACCTGGGACCAGTCTATTATCATCAGGATCAAGCCGACAACCTGGGACTAGTCTATTATCAGCAGGATCAAGCCGACAACCAGGGACCAGTCTATTATCACCTGGATCAAGCCGACAACCTGGGACCAGTCTATTATCACCTGGATCAAGCCGACAACCTGGGACTAGTCTATTATCACCTGGATCAAGCCGACAACCTGGGACCAGTCTATTATCAGCAGGATCAAGCAGACAACCTGGGACCAGTCTATTATCACCCGGATCAAGCCGACAACCAGGGACCAGTCTATTATCCCCCGGATCAACTCGACAACCTGGGACCAGTCTATTATCAGCAGGATCAAGCCGACAACCAGGGACCAGTCCATTATCCCCCGGATCAACTTGACAACCTGGGACCAGTCTATTATCAGCAGGATCAAGCCGACAACCAGGGACCAGTCTATTATCACCCGGATCAAGCCGACAACCTGGGACCAGTCTATTATCACCTGTATCAGGCCGACAACCCGGGACCAGTCCATTATCCCCCGGATCAACTCGACAACCTGGGACCAGTCTATTATCAGCAGGATCAAGCCGACAACCAGGGACCAGTCCATTATCCCCCGGATCAACTCGACAACCTGGGACCAGTCTATTATCAGCAGGATCAAGCCGACAACCAGGGACCAGTCTATTATCACCCGGATCAAGCCGACAACCTGAGACCAGTCTATTATCAGCAGGATCAAGCAGACAACCTGGGAACAGTCTATTATCAGCAGGATCAAGCCGACAACCTGGTACCAGTCTCTTATCACCAGGATCAAGGTGACAACCTGGGACCAGTCTATTATCAGCAGGATCAAGCCGACAACCAGGGACCAGTCTATTATCACCTGGATCAAGCCGACAACCTGAGACCAGTCTATTATCAGCAGGATCAAGGCGACAACCTGGGACTAGTCTATTATCAGCAGGATCAAGCCGACAACCAGGGACCAGTCTATTATCACCCGGATCAAGCCGACAACCTGGGACCAGTCTATTATCAGCAGGATCAAGCAGACAACCTGGGAACAGTCTATTATCAGCAGGATCAAGCCGACAACCTGGTACCAGTCTCTTATAAGCAGGATCAAGCAGACAACCTGGGACCAGTCTATTATCAGCAGGATCAAGCCGACAACCTGGGACGAGTCTATTATCACCAGGATTAAGCCGACAACCAGGGACCAGTCTATTATCACCTGGATTAAGCCGACAACCTGGGACCAGTCTATTATCACCTGGATCAAGCCGACAACCTGGGACTAGCCTATTATCACCTGGATCAAGCCGACAACCTGGGACCAGTCTATTATCAGCAGGATCAAGCAGACAAGCTGTGACCAGTCTATTATCACCCGGATCAAGCCGACAACCAGGGACCAGTCCATTATCCCCCGGATCAACTCGACAACCTGGGACCAGTCTATTATCAGCAGGATCAAGCCGACAACCAGGGACCAGTCTATTATCACCCGGATCAAGCCGACAACCTGGGACCAGTCTATTATCACCTGGATCAGGCCGACAACCCGGGACCAGTCCATTATCCCCCGGATCAACTCGACAACCTGGGACCAGTCTATTATCAGCAGGATCAAGCCGACAACCAGGGACCAGTCCATTATCCCCCGGATCAACTCGACAACCTGGGACCAGTCTATTATCAGCAGGATCAAGCCGACAACCAGGGACCAGTCTATTATCACCCGGATCAAGCCGACAACCTGAGACCAGTCTATTATCAGCAGGATCAAGCAGACAACCTGGGAACAGTCTATTATCAGCAGGATCAAGCCGACAACCTGGTACCAGTCTCTTATCACCAGGATCAAGGTGACAACCTGGGACCAGTCTATTATCAGCAGGATCAAGCCGACAACCAGGGACCAGTCTATTATCACCTGGATCAAGCCGACAACCTGGGACCAGTCTATTATCAGCAGGATCAAGGCGACAACCTGGGACTAGTCTATTATCAGCAGGATCAAGCCGACAACCAGGGACCAGTCTATTATCACCCGGATCAAGCCGACAACCTGGGACCAGTCTATTATCACCTGGATCAAGCCGACAACCAGGGACCAGTCTATTATAAGCAGGATCAAGCAGACAACCTGGGACCAGTCTATTATCAGCAGGATCAAGCAGACAACCTGGGACCAGTCTATTATCACCTGGATCAAGCCGACAACCTGGGACTAGTCTATTATCACCTGGATCAAGCCGACAACCTGGGACCAGTCTATTATCAGCAGGATCAAGCAGACAACCTGGGACCAGTCTATTATCACCCGGATCAAGCCGACAACCAGGGACCAGTCTATTATAAGCAGGATCAAGCAATCATTTCCTGTCCTTTAGAGCTCTTTGATCTGTTTTGACGTCTTTGTATGCTTTGATCTTTGTTGCTGCTGAGATCTTTGAAATATTAGTTTATAAGGCTAGGGAGAGGAAGTAAATACACTTTGGTGTTGGTTGCAAGCCTACAACCTTGGACCAGTCTATTATCACCAAGAACAAACCGACATCCAGGTACCAGTCATAACATGGATCAACTCTCCAACCTGGGACCAGTCTATTATCACCAGGATCAAGCCGACAACCAGGTACCAATCCATCATAATATGGATCACCTTGATCAAGGCGGTGGTCACCAGCGACCAGTCTATTATCACCTGGATCAAGCCGACAACCTGGGACCAGTCTATTATCACCTGGATCAAGCCGACAACCTGGGACCAGTCTATTATCACCTGGATCAAGCCGACAACCTGGGACTAGTCTATTATCAGCAGGATCAAGCCGACAACCAGCCCCCATTCTATTATCACCTGGATCAAGCCGACAACCTGGGACCAGTCTATTATCACCTGGATCAAGCCGACAACCTGGGACTAGTTCATTATCAGCAGGATCAAGCCGACAACCAGGGACCAGTCTATTATCAGCAGGATCAAGCCGACAACCTGGGACCAGTCTATTATCACCTGGATCAAGCCGACAACCTGGGACTAGTCTATTATCAGCAGGATCATGCCGACAATCTGGGACTAGTCTATTATCAGCAGGATCAAGCCGACAACCAGGGACCAGTCTATTATCAGCAGGATCAAGCCGACAACCTGGGACCAGTCTATTATCACCTGGATCAAGCCGACAACCAGGGACCAGTCTATTATCACCTGGATCAAGCCGACAACCTGGGACCAGTCTATTATCACCTGGATCAAGCCGACAATCTGGGTCCAGTCTATTATCAGCAGGATCAAGCCGACAACCTGGGACTAGTCTATTATCAGCAGGATCAAGCCGACAACCTGGGACCAGTCTATTATCACCTGGATCGAGCCGACAACCAGGGACCAGTCTATTATCACCTGGATCAAGCCGACAACCTGGGACCAGTCTATTATCAGCAGGATCAAGCCGACAACCTGGGACTAGTCTATTATCAGCAGGATCAAGCCGACAACCAGGGACCAGTCTATTATCACCTGGATCAAGCCAACAACCTGGGACCAGTCTATTATCACCTGGATCAAGCCGACAACCTGGGACTAGTTCATTATCAGCAGGATCAAGCCGACAACCAGGGACCAGTCTATTATCAGCAGGATCAAGCCGACAACCTGGGACCAGTCTATTATCACCTGGATCAAGCCGACAACCTGGGACTAGTCTATTATCACCTGGATCAAGCCGACAACCTGGGACCAGTCTATTATCAGCAGGATCAAGCAGACAACCTGGGACCAGTCTATTATCACCCGGATCAAGCCGACAACCAGGGACCAGTCTATTATAAGCAGGATCAAGCAGACAACCTGGGACCAGTCTATTATCACCCGGATCAAGCCGACAACCAGGGACCAGTCTATTATAAGCAGGATCAAGCAGACAACCTGGGACCAGTCTATTATCAGCAGGATCAAGCCGACAACCTGGGACGAGTCTATTATCACCAGGATTAAGCCGACAACCAGGGACCAGTCTATTATCACCTGGATCAAGCCGACAACCTGGGACCAGTCTATTATCACCTGGATCAAGCCGACAACCTGGGACTAGTCTATTATCACCTGGATCAAGCCGACAACCTGGGACCAGTCTATTATCAGCAGGATCAAGCAGACAACCTGTGACCAGTCTATTATCACCCGGATCAAGCCGACAACCAGGGACCAGTCTATTATAAGCAGCATCAAGCAGACAACCTGGGACCAGTCTATTATCAAAAGGATCAAGCCGACAACCAGGGACCAGTCTATTATAAGCAGGATCAAGCAGACAACCTGGGACCAGTCAATTATCACCTGGATCAAGCCGACTACCTGGGACTAGTCTATTATCAGCAGGATCAAGCTGACAACTCAGGACCAGTCTCTTATCACCAGGATCAAGCCGACAACCTGGGACCAGTCTATTATCAGCAGGATCAAGCCGACAACCTGGGACCAGTCTATTATCACCTGGATCAAGCCGACAACCAGGGACCAGTCTATTATCACCTGGATCAAGCCGACAACCTGGGACCAGTCTATTATCAGCAGGATCAAGCCGACAACCTGGGACTAGTCTATTATCAGCAGGATCAAGCCGACAACCAGGGACCAGTCTATTATCACCTGGATCAAGCCGACAACCTGGGACCAGTCTATTATCACCTGGATCAAGCCGACAACCTGGGACTAGTCTATTATCACCTGGATCAAGCCGACAACCTGGGACCAGTCTATTATCAGCAGGATCAAGCAGACAACCTGGGACCAGTCTATTATCACCCGGATCAAGCCGACAACCAGGGACCAGTCTATTATCCCCCGGATCAACTCGACAACCTGGGACCAGTCTATTATCAGCAGGATCAAGCCGACAACCAGGGACCAGTCCATTATCCCCCGGATCAACTCGACAACCTGGGACCAGTCTATTATCAGCAGGATCAAGCCGACAACCAGGGACCAGTCTATTATCACCCGGATCAAGCCGACAACCTGGGACCAGTCTATTATCACCTGGATCAGGCCGACAACCCGGGACCAGTCCATTATCCCCCGGATCAACTCGACAACCTGGGACCAGTCTATTATCAGCAGGATCAAGCCGACAACCAGGGACCAGTCCATTATCCCCCGGATCAACTCGACAACCTGGGACCAGTCTATTATCAGCAGGATCAAGCCGACAACCAGGGACCAGTCTATTATCACCCGGATCAAGCCGACAACCTGAGACCAGTCTATTATCAGCAGGATCAAGCAGACAACCTGGGAACAGTCTATTATCAGCAGGATCAAGCCGACAACCTGGTACCAGTCTCTTATCACCAGGATCAAGGTGACAACCTGGGACCAGTCTATTATCAGCAGGATCAAGCCGACAACCAGGGACCAGTCTATTATCACCTGGATCAAGCCGACAACCTGAGACCAGTCTATTATCAGCAGGATCAAGGCGACAACCTGGGACTAGTCTATTATCAGCAGGATCAAGCCGACAACCAGGGACCAGTCTATTATCACCCGGATCAAGCCGACAACCTGGGACCAGTCTATTATCAGCAGGATCAAGCAGACAACCTGGGAACAGTCTATTATCAGCAGGATCAAGCCGACAACCTGGTACCAGTCTCTTATCAGCAGGATCAAGCAGACAACCTGGGAACAGTCTATTATCAGCAGGATCAAGCCGACAACCTGGTACCAGTCTCTTATCACCTGGATCAAGCCGACAACCTGGGACTAGTCTATTATCACCTGGATCAAGCCGACAACCTGGGACTAGTCTATTATCACCTGGATCAAGCCGACAACCTGGGACCAGTCTATTATCAGCAGGATCAAGCAGACAACCTGGGACCAGTCTATTATCACCCGGATCAAGCCGACAACCAGGGACCAGTCTATTATAAGCAGGATCAAGCAGACAACCTGGGACCAGTCTATTATCACCCGGATCAAGCCGACAACCAGGGACCAGTCTATTATAAGCAGGATCAAGCAGACAACCTGGGACCAGTCTATTATCAGCAGGATCAAGCCGACAACCTGGGACGAGTCTATTATCACCAGGATTAAGCCGACAACCAGGGACCAGTCTATTATCACCTGGATTAAGCCGACAACCTGGGACCAGTCTATTATCACCTGGATCAAGCCGACAACCTGGGACTAGCCTATTATCACCTGGATCAAGCCGACAACCTGGGACCAGTCTATTATCAGCAGGATCAAGCAGACAAGCTGTGACCAGTCTATTATCACCCGGATCAAGCCGACAACCAGGGACCAGTCTATTATAAGCAGCATCAAGCAGACAACCTGGGACCAGTCTATTATCAAAAGGATCAAGCCGACAACCAGGGACCAGTCTATTATAAGCAGGATCAAGCAGACAACCTGGGACCAGTCAATTATCACCTGGATCAAGCCGACTACCTGGGACTAGTCTATTATCAGCAGGATCAAGCTGACAACTCAGGACCAGTCTCTTATCACCAGGATCAAGCCGACAACCTGGGACCAGTCTATTATCAGCAGGATCAAGCCGACAACCTGGGACCAGTCTATTATCACCTGGATCAAGCCGACAACCAGGGACCAGTCTATTATCACCTGGATCAAGCCGACAACCTGGGACCAGTCTATTATCAGCAGGATCAAGCCGACAACCTGGGACTAGTCTATTATCAGCAGGATCAAGCCGACAACCAGGGACCAGTCTATTATCACCTGGATCAAGCCGACAACCTGGGACCAGTCTATTATCACCTGGATCAAGCCGACAACCTGGGACTAGTCTATTATCACCTGGATCAAGCCGACAACCTGGGACCAGTCTATTATCAGCAGGATCAAGCAGACAACCTGGGACCAGTCTATTATCACCCGGATCAAGCCGACAACCAGGGACCAGTCTATTATCCCCCGGATCAACTCGACAACCAGGGACCAGTCCATTATCCCCCGGATCAACTCGACAACCTGGGACCAGTCTATTATCAGCAGGATCAAGCCGACAACCAGGGACCAGTCCATTATCCCCCGGATCAACTCGACAACCTGGGACCAGTCTATTATCAGCAGGATCAAGCCGACAACCAGGGACCAGTCCATTATCCCCCGGATCAACTCGACAACCTGGGACCAGTCTATTATCAGCAGGATCAAGCCGACAACCAGGGACCAGTCTATTATCACCCGGATCAAGCCGACAACCTGAGACCAGTCTATTATCAGCAGGATCAAGCAGACAACCTGGGAACAGTCTATTATCAGCAGGATCAAGCCGACAACCTGGTACCAGTCTCTTATCACCAGGATCAAGGTGACAACCTGGGACCAGTCTATTATCAGCAGGATCAAGCCGACAACCAGGGACCAGTCTATTATCACCTGGATCAAGCCGACAACCTGAGACCAGTCTATTATCAGCAGGATCAAGGCGACAACCTGGGACTAGTCTATTATCAGCAGGATCAAGCCGACAACCAGGGACCAGTCTATTATCACCCGGATCAAGCCGACAACCTGGGACCAGTCTATTATCAGCAGGATCAAGCAGACAACCTGGGAACAGTCTATTATCAGCAGGATCAAGCCGACAACCTGGTACCAGTCTCTTATCAGCAGGATCAAGCAGACAACCTGGGAACAGTCTATTATCAGCAGGATCAAGCCGACAACCTGGTAACAGTCTCTTATCACCTGGATCAAGCCGACAACCTGGGACTAGTCTATTATCACCTGGATCAAGCCGACAACCTGGGACTAGTCTATTATCACCTGGATCAAGCCGACAACCTGGGACCAGTCTATTATCAGCAGGATCAAGCAGACAACCTGGGACCAGTCTATTATCACCCGGATCAAGCCGACAACCAGGGACCAGTCTATTATAAGCAGGATCAAGCAGACAACCTGGGACCAGTCTATTATCACCCGGATCAAGCCGACAACCAGGGACCAGTCTATTATAAGCAGGATCAAGCAGACAACCTGGGACCAGTCTATTATCAGCAGGATCAAGCCGACAACCTGGGACGAGTCTATTATCACCAGGATTAAGCCGACAACCAGGGACCAGTCTATTATCACCTGGATTAAGCCGACAACCTGGGACCAGTCTATTATCACCTGGATCAAGCCGACAACCTGGGACTAGCCTATTATCACCTGGATCAAGCCGACAACCTGGGACCAGTCTATTATCAGCAGGATCAAGCAGACAAGCTGTGACCAGTCTATTATCACCCGGATCAAGCCGACAACCAGGGACCAGTCTATTATAAGCAGCATCAAGCAGACAACCTGGGACCAGTCTATTATCAAAAGGATCAAGCCGACAACCAGGGACCAGTCTATTATAAGCAGGATCAAGCAGACAACCTGGGACCAGTCAATTATCACCTGGATCAAGCCGACTACCTGGGACTAGTCTATTATCAGCAGGATCAAGCTGACAACTCAGGACCAGTCTCTTATCACCAGGATCAAGCCGACAACCTGGGACCAGTCTATTATCAGCAGGATCAAGCCGACAACCTGGGACCAGTCTATAATCACCTGGATCAAGCCGACAACCAGGGACCAGTCTATTATCACCTGGATCAAGCCGACAACCTGGGACCAGTCTATTATCAGCAGGATCAAGCCGACAACCTGGGACTAGTCTATTATCAGCAGGATCAAGCCGACAACCAGGGACCAGTCTATTATCACCTGGATCAAGCCGACAACCTGGGACCAGTCTATTATCACCTGGATCAAGCCGACAACCTGGGACTAGTCTATTATCACCTGGATCAAGCCGACAACCTGGGACCAGTCTATTATCAGCAGGATCAAGCAGACAACCTGGGACCAGTCTATTATCACCCGGATCAAGCCGACAACCAGGGACCAGTCTATTATCCCCCGGATCAACTCGACAACCAGGGACCAGTCCATTATCCCCCGGATCAACTCGACAACCTGGGACCAGTCTATTATCAGCAGGATCAAGTCGACAACCAGGGACCAGTCTATTATCACCCGGATCAAGCCGACAACCTGGGACCAGTCTATTATCACCTGGATCAGGCCGACAACCCGGGACCAGTCCATTATCCCCCGGATCAACTCGACAACCTGGGACCAGTCTATTATCAGCAGGATCAAGCCGACAACCAGGGACCAGTCCATTATCCCCCGGATCAACTCGACAACCTGGGACCAGTCTATTATCAGCAGGATCAAGCCGACAACCAGGGACCAGTCTATTATCACCCGGATCAAGCCGACAACCTGAGACCAGTCTATTATCAGCAGGATCAAGCAGACAACCTGGGAACAGTCTATTATCAGCAGGATCAAGCCGACAACCTGGTACCAGTCTCTTATCACCAGGATCAAGGTGACAACCTGGGACCAGTCTATTATCAGCAGGATCAAGCCGACAACCAGGGACCAGTCTATTATCACCTGGATCAAGCCGACAACCTGGGACCAGTCTATTATCAGCAGGATCAAGGCGACAACCTGGGACTAGTCTATTATCAGCAGGATCAAGCCGACAACCAGGGACCAGTCTATTATCACCCGGATCAAGCCGACAACCTGGGACCAGTCTATTATCACCTGGATCAAGCCGACAACCAGGGACCAGTCTATTATCACCCGGATCAAGCCGACAACCTGGGACCAGTCTATTATCAGCAGGATCAAGCAGACAACCTGGGAACAGTCTATTATCAGCAGGATCAAGCCGACAACCTGGTACCAGTCTCTTATCAGCAGGATCAAGCAGACAACCTGGGAACAGTCTATTATCAGCAGGATCAAGCCGACAACCTGGTACCAGTCTCTTATCACCTGGATCAAGCCGACAACCTGGGACTAGTCTATTATCACCTGGATCAAGCCGACAACCTGGGACTAGTCTATTATCACCTGGATCAAGCCGACAACCTGGGACCAGTCTATTATCAGCAGGATCAAGCAGACAACCTGGGACCAGTCTATTATCACCCGGATCAAGCCGACAACCAGGGACCAGTCTATTATAAGCAGGATCAAGCAGACAACCTGGGACCAGTCTATTATCACCCGGATCAAGCCGACAACCAGGGACCAGTCTATTATAAGCAGGATCAAGCAGACAACCTGGGACCAGTCTATTATCAGCAGGATCAAGCCGACAACCTGGGACGAGTCTATTATCACCAGGATTAAGCCGACAACCAGGGACCAGTCTATTATCACCTGGATTAAGCCGACAACCTGGGACCAGTCTATTATCACCTGGATCAAGCCGACAACCTGGGACTAGCCTATTATCACCTGGATCAAGCCGACAACCTGGGACCAGTCTATTATCAGCAGGATCAAGCAGACAAGCTGTGACCAGTCTATTATCACCCGGATCAAGCCGACAACCAGGGACCAGTCTATTATAAGCAGCATCAAGCAGACAACCTGGGACCAGTCTATTATCAAAAGGATCAAGCCGACAACCAGGGACCAGTCTATTATAAGCAGGATCAAGCAGACAACCTGGGACCAGTCAATTATCACCTGGATCAAGCCGACTACCTGGGACTAGTCTATTATCAGCAGGATCAAGCTGACAACTCAGGACCAGTCTCTTATCACCAGGATCAAGCCGACAACCTGGGACCAGTCTATTATCAGCAGGATCAAGCCGACAACCTGGGACTAGTCTATTATCAGCAGGATCAAGCCGACAACCAGGGACCAGTCTATTATCACCTGGATCAAGCCGACAACCTGGGACCAGTCTATTATCACCTGGATCAAGCCGACAACCTGGGACTAGTCTATTATCACCTGGATCAAGCCGACAACCTGGGACCAGTCTATTATCAGCAGGATCAAGCAGACAACCTGGGACCAGTCTATTATCACCCGGATCAAGCCGACAACCAGGGACCAGTCTATTATCCCCCGGATCAACTCGACAACCAGGGACCAGTCCATTATCCCCCGGATCAACTCGACAACCTGGGACCAGTCTATTATCAGCAGGATCAAGCCGACAACCAGGGACCAGTCTATTATCACCCGGATCAAGCCGACAACCTGGGACCAGTCTATTATCACCTGGATCAGGCCGACAACCCGGGACCAGTCCATTATCCCCCGGATCAACTCGACAACCTGGGACCAGTCTATTATCAGCAGGATCAAGCCGACAACCAGGGACCAGTCCATTATCCCCCGGATCAACTCGACAACCTGGGACCAGTCTATTATCAGCAGGATCAAGCCGACAACCAGGGACCAGTCTATTATCACCCGGATCAAGCCGACAACCTGAGACCAGTCTATTATCAGCAGGATCAAGCAGACAACCTGGGAACAGTCTATTATCAGCAGGATCAAGCCGACAACCTGGTACCAGTCTCTTATCACCAGGATCAAGGTGATAACCTGGGACCAGTCTATTATCAGCAGGATCAAGCCGACAACCAGGGACCAGTCTATTATCACCTGGATCAAGCCGACAACCTGGGACCAGTCTATTATCAGCAGGATCAAGGCGACAACCTGGGACCAGTCTATTATCAGCAGGATCAAGCCGACAACCAGGGACCAGTCTATTATCACCCGGATCAAGCCGACAACCTGGGACCAGTCTATTATCACCTGGATCAAGCCGACAACCAGGGACCAGTCTATTATCACCCGGATCAAGCCGACAACCTGGGACCAGTCTATTATCAGCAGGATCAAGCAGACAACCTGGGAACAGTCTATTATCAGCAGGATCAAGCCGACAACCTGGTACCAGTCTCTTATCAGCAGGATCAAGCAGACAACCTGGGAACAGTCTATTATTAGCAGGATCAAGCCGACAACCTGGTACCAGTCTCTTATCACCAGGATCAAGGTGACAACCTGGAACCAGTCTATTATCACCCGGATCAAGCCGACAACCAGGGACCAGTCTATTATAAGCAGGATCAAGCAGACAACCTGGGACCAGTCTATTATCAGCAGGATCAAGCAGACAACCTGGGACCAGTCTATTATCACCTGGATCAAGCCGACAACCTGGGACTAGTCTATTATCACCTGGATCAAGCCGACAACCTGGGACCAGTCTATTATCAGCAGGATCAAGCAGACAACCTGGGACCAGTCTATTATCACCCGGATCAAGCCGACAACCAGGGACCAGTCTATTATAAGTAGGATCAAGCAATCATTTCCTGTCCTTTAGAGCTCTTTGATCTGTTTTGACGTCTTTGTATGCTTTGATCTTTGTTGCTGCTGAGATCTTTGAAATATTAGTTTATAAGGCTTGGGAGAGGAAGTAAATACACTTTGGTGTTGGTTGCAAGCCTACAACCTGGGACCAGTCTATTATCACCAAGAACAAACCGACATCCAGGTACCAGTCATAACATGGATCAACTCTCCAACCTGGGACCAGTCTATTATCACCAGGATCAAGCCGACAACCAGGTACCAATCCATCATAATATGGATCACCTTGATCAAGGCGGTGGTCACCAGCGACCAGTCTATTATCACCTGGATCAAGCCGACAACCTGGGACCAGTCTATTATCACCTGGATCAAGCCGACAACCTGGGACCAGTCTATTATCACCTGGATCAAGCCGACAACCTGGGACTAGTCTATTATCAGCAGGATCAAGCCGACAACCAGCCCCCATTCTATTATCACCTGGATCAAGCCGACAACCTGGGACCAGTCTATTATCACCTGGATCAAGCCGACAACCTGGGACTAGTTCATTATCAGCAGGATCAAGCCGACAACCAGGGACCAGTCTATTATCAGCAGGATCAAGCCGACAACCTGGGACCAGTCTATTATCACCTGGATCAAGCCGACAACCTGGGACTAGTCTATTATCAGCAGGATCATGCCGACAATCTGGGACTAGTCTATTATCAGCAGGATCAAGCCGACAACCAGGGACCAGTCTATTATCAGCAGGATCAAGCCGACAACCTGGGACCAGTCTATTATCACCTGGATCAAGCCGACAACCAGGGACCAGTCTATTATCACCTGGATCAAGCCGACAACCTGGGACCAGTCTATTATCACCTGGATCAAGCCGACAATCTGGGTCCAGTCTATTATCAGCAGGATCAAGCCGACAACCTGGGACTAGTCTATTATCAGCAGGATCAAGCCGACAACCTGGGACCAGTCTATTATCACCTGGATCGAGCCGACAACCAGGGACCAGTCTATTATCACCTGGATCAAGCCGACAACCTGGGACCAGTCTATTATCAGCAGGATCAAGCCGACAACCTGGGACTAGTCTATTATCAGCAGGATCAAGCCGACAACCAGGGACCAGTCTATTATCACCTGGATCAAGCCGACAACCTGGGACCAGTCTATTATCACCTGGATCAAGCCGACAACCTGGGACTAGTTCATTATCAGCAGGATCAAGCCGACAACCAGGGACCAGTCTATTATCAGCAGGATCAAGCCGACAACCTGGGACCAGTCTATTATCACCTGGATCAAGCCGACAACCTGGGACTAGTCTATTATCACCTGGATCAAGCCGACAACCTGGGACCAGTCTATTATCAGCAGGATCAAGCAGACAACCTGGGACCAGTCTATTATCACCCGGATCAAGCCGACAACCAGGGACCAGTCTATTATAAGCAGGATCAAGCAGACAACCTGGGACCAGTCTATTATCACCCGGATCAAGCCGACAACCAGGGACCAGTCTATTATAAGCAGGATCAAGCAGACAACCTGGGACCAGTCTATTATCAGCAGGATCAAGCCGACAACCTGGGACGAGTCTATTATCACCAGGATTAAGCCGACAACCAGGGACCAGTCTATTATCACCTGGATCAAGCCGACAACCTGGGACCAGTCTATTATCACCTGGATCAAGCCGACAACCTGGGACTAGTCTATTATCACCTGGATCAAGCCGACAACCTGGGACCAGTCTATTATCAGCAGGATCAAGCAGACAACCTGTGACCAGTCTATTATCACCCGGATCAAGCCGACAACCAGGGACCAGTCTATTATAAGCAGCATCAAGCAGACAACCTGGGACCAGTCTATTATCAAAAGGATCAAGCCGACAACCAGGGACCAGTCTATTATAAGCAGGATCAAGCAGACAACCTGGGACCAGTCAATTATCACCTGGATCAAGCCGACTACCTGGGACTAGTCTATTATCAGCAGGATCAAGCTGACAACTCAGGACCAGTCTCTTATCACCAGGATCAAGCCGACAACCTGGGACCAGTCTATTATCAGCAGGATCAAGCCGACAACCTGGGACCAGTCTATTATCACCTGGATCAAGCCGACAACCAGGGACCAGTCTATTATCACCTGGATCAAGCCGACAACCTGGGACCAGTCTATTATCAGCAGGATCAAGCCGACAACCTGGGACTAGTCTATTATCAGCAGGATCAAGCCGACAACCAGGGACCAGTCTATTATCACCTGGATCAAGCCGACAACCTGGGACCAGTCTATTATCACCTGGATCAAGCCGACAACCTGGGACTAGTCTATTATCACCTGGATCAAGCCGACAACCTGGGACCAGTCTATTATCAGCAGGATCAAGCAGACAACCTGGGACCAGTCTATTATCACCCGGATCAAGCCGACAACCAGGGACCAGTCTATTATCACCTGGATCAAGCCGACAACCTGGGACCAGTCTATTATCAGCAGGATCAAGCCGACAACCTGGGACTAGTCTATTATCAGCAGGATCAAGCCGACAACCAGGGACCAGTCTATTATCACCTGGATCAAGCCGACAACCTGGGACCAGTCTATTATCACCTGGATCAAGCCGACAACCTGGGACTAGTCTATTATCACCTGGATCAAGCCGACAACCTGGGACCAGTCTATTATCAGCAGGATCAAGCAGACAACCTGGGACCAGTCTATTATCACCCGGATCAAGCCGACAACCAGGGACCAGTCTATTATAAGCAGGATCAAGCAGACAACCTGGGACCAGTCTATTATCACCCGGATCAAGCCGACAACCAGGGACCAGTCTATTATAAGCAGGATCAAGCAGACAACCTGGGACCAGTCTATTATCAGCAGGATCAAGCCGACAACCTGGGACGAGTCTATTATCACCAGGATTAAGCCGACAACCAGGGACCAGTCTATTATCACCTGGATCAAGCCGACAACCTGGGACCAGTCTATTATCACCTGGATCAAGCCGACAACCTGGGACTAGTCTATTATCACCTGGATCAAGCCGACAACCTGGGACCAGTCTATTATCAGCAGGATCAAGCAGACTACCTGTGACCAGTCTATTATCACCCGGATCAAGCCGACAACCAGGGACCAGTCTATTATAAGCAGCATCAAGCAGACAACCTGGGACCAGTCTATTATCAAAAGGATCAAGCCGACAACCAGGGACCAGTCTATTATAAGCAGGATCAAGCAGACAACCTGGGACCAGTCAATTATCACCTGGATCAAGCCGACTACCTGGGACTAGTCTATTATCAGCAGGATCAAGCTGACAACTCAGGACCAGTCTCTTATCACCAGGATCAAGCCGACAACCTGGGACCAGTCTATTATCAGCAGGATCAAGCCGACAACCTGGGACCAGTCTATTATCACCTGGATCAAGCCGACAACCAGGGACCAGTCTATTATCACCTGGATCAAGCCGACAACCTGGGACCAGTCTATTATCAGCAGGATCAAGCCGACAACCTGGGACTAGTCTATTATCAGCAGGATCAAGCCGACAACCAGGGACCAGTCTATTATCACCTGGATCAAGCCGACAACCTGGGACCAGTCTATTATCACCTGGATCAAGCCGACAACCTGGGACTAGTCTATTATCACCTGGATCAAGCCGACAACCTGGGACCAGTCTATTATCAGCAGGATCAAGCAGACAACCTGGGACCAGTCTATTATCACCCGGATCAAGCCGACAACCAGGGACCAGTCTATTATCCCCCGGATCAACTCGACAACCTGGGACCAGTCTATTATCAGCAGGATCAAGCCGACAACCAGGGACCAGTCCATTATCCCCCGGATCAACTCGACAACCTGGGACCAGTCTATTATCAGCAGGATCAAGCCGACAACCAGGGACCAGTCTATTATCACCCGGATCAAGCCGACAACCTGGGACCAGTCTATTATCACCTGGATCAGGCCGACAACCCGGGACCAGTCCATTATCCCCCGGATCAACTCGACAACCTGGGACCAGTCTATTATCAGCAGGATCAAGCCGACAACCAGGGACCAGTCCATTATCCCCCGGATCAACTCGACAACCTGGGACCAGTCTATTATCAGCAGGATCAAGCCGACAACCAGGGACCAGTCTATTATCACCCGGATCAAGCCGACAACCTGAGACCAGTCTATTATCAGCAGGATCAAGCAGACAACCTGGGACCAGTCTATTATCAGCAGGATCAAGGCGACAACCTGGGACCAGTCTATTATCAGCAGGATCAAGCCGACAACCAGGGACCAGTCTATTATCACCCGGATCAAGCCGACAACCTGGGACCAGTCTATTATCACCTGGATCAAGCCGACAACCAGGGACCAGTCTATTATCACCCGGATCAAGCCGACAACCTGGGACCAGTCTATTATCAGCAGGATCAAGCAGACAACCTGGGAACAGTCTATTATCAGCAGGATCAAGCCGACAACCTGGTACCAGTCTCTTATCAGCAGGATCAAGCAGACAACCTGGGAACAGTCTATTATTAGCAGGATCAAGCCGACAACCTGGTACCAGTCTCTTATCACCAGGATCAAGGTGACAACCTGGAACCAGTCTATTATCACCCGGATCAAGCCGACAACCAGGGACCAGTCTATTATAAGCAGGATCAAGCAGACAACCTGGGACCAGTCTATTATCAGCAGGATCAAGCAGACAACCTGGGACCAGTCTATTATCACCTGGATCAAGCCGACAACCTGGGACTAGTCTATTATCACCTGGATCAAGCCGACAACCTGGGACCAGTCTATTATCAGCAGGATCAAGCAGACAACCTGGGACCAGTCTATTATCACCCGGATCAAGCCGACAACCAGGGACCAGTCTATTATAAGTAGGATCAAGCAATCATTTCCTGTCCTTTAGAGCTCTTTGATCTGTTTTGACGTCTTTGTATGCTTTGATCTTTGTTGCTGCTGAGATCTTTGAAATATTAGTTTATAAGGCTTGGGAGAGGAAGTAAATACACTTTGGTGTTGGTTGCAAGCCTACAACCTGGGACCAGTCTATTATCACCAAGAACAAACCGACATCCAGGTACCAGTCATAACATGGATCAACTCTCCAACCTGGGACCAGTCTATTATCACCAGGATCAAGCCGACAACCAGGTACCAATCCATCATAATATGGATCACCTTGATCAAGGCGGTGGTCACCAGCGACCAGTCTATTATCACCTGGATCAAGCCGACAACCTGGGACCAGTCTATTATCACCTGGATCAAGCCGACAACCTGGGACCAGTCTATTATCACCTGGATCAAGCCGACAACCTGGGACTAGTCTATTATCAGCAGGATCAAGCCGACAACCAGCCCCCATTCTATTATCACCTGGATCAAGCCGACAACCTGGGACCAGTCTATTATCACCTGGATCAAGCCGACAACCTGGGACTAGTTCATTATCAGCAGGATCAAGCCGACAACCAGGGACCAGTCTATTATCAGCAGGATCAAGCCGACAACCTGGGACCAGTCTATTATCACCTGGATCAAGCCGACAACCTGGGACTAGTCTATTATCAGCAGGATCATGCCGACAATCTGGGACTAGTCTATTATCAGCAGGATCAAGCCGACAACCAGGGACCAGTCTATTATCAGCAGGATCAAGCCGACAACCTGGGACCAGTCTATTATCACCTGGATCAAGCCGACAACCAGGGACCAGTCTATTATCACCTGGATCAAGCCGACAACCTGGGACCAGTCTATTATCACCTGGATCAAGCCGACAATCTGGGTCCAGTCTATTATCAGCAGGATCAAGCCGACAACCTGGGACTAGTCTATTATCAGCAGGATCAAGCCGACAACCTGGGACCAGTCTATTATCACCTGGATCGAGCCGACAACCAGGGACCAGTCTATTATCACCTGGATCAAGCCGACAACCTGGGACCAGTCTATTATCAGCAGGATCAAGCCGACAACCTGGGACTAGTCTATTATCAGCAGGATCAAGCCGACAACCAGGGACCAGTCTATTATCACCTGGATCAAGCCGACAACCTGGGACCAGTCTATTATCACCTGGATCAAGCCGACAACCTGGGACTAGTTCATTATCAGCAGGATCAAGCCGACAACCAGGGACCAGTCTATTATCAGCAGGATCAAGCCGACAACCTGGGACCAGTCTATTATCACCTGGATCAAGCCGACAACCTGGGACTAGTCTATTATCACCTGGATCAAGCCGACAACCTGGGACCAGTCTATTATCAGCAGGATCAAGCAGACAACCTGGGACCAGTCTATTATCACCCGGATCAAGCCGACAACCAGGGACCAGTCTATTATAAGCAGGATCAAGCAGACAACCTGGGACCAGTCTATTATCACCCGGATCAAGCCGACAACCAGGGACCAGTCTATTATAAGCAGGATCAAGCAGACAACCTGGGACCAGTCTATTATCAGCAGGATCAAGCCGACAACCTGGGACGAGTCTATTATCACCAGGATTAAGCCGACAACCAGGGACCAGTCTATTATCACCTGGATCAAGCCGACAACCTGGGACCAGTCTATTATCACCTGGATCAAGCCGACAACCTGGGACTAGTCTATTATCACCTGGATCAAGCCGACAACCTGGGACCAGTCTATTATCAGCAGGATCAAGCAGACAACCTGTGACCAGTCTATTATCACCCGGATCAAGCCGACAACCAGGGACCAGTCTATTATAAGCAGCATCAAGCAGACAACCTGGGACCAGTCTATTATCAAAAGGATCAAGCCGACAACCAGGGACCAGTCTATTATAAGCAGGATCAAGCAGACAACCTGGGACCAGTCAATTATCACCTGGATCAAGCCGACTACCTGGGACTAGTCTATTATCAGCAGGATCAAGCTGACAACTCAGGACCAGTCTCTTATCACCAGGATCAAGCCGACAACCTGGGACCAGTCTATTATCAGCAGGATCAAGCCGACAACCTGGGACCAGTCTATTATCACCTGGATCAAGCCGACAACCAGGGACCAGTCTATTATCACCTGGATCAAGCCGACAACCTGGGACCAGTCTATTATCAGCAGGATCAAGCCGACAACCTGGGACTAGTCTATTATCAGCAGGATCAAGCCGACAACCAGGGACCAGTCTATTATCACCTGGATCAAGCCGACAACCTGGGACCAGTCTATTATCACCTGGATCAAGCCGACAACCTGGGACTAGTCTATTATCACCTGGATCAAGCCGACAACCTGGGACCAGTCTATTATCAGCAGGATCAAGCAGACAACCTGGGACCAGTCTATTATCACCCGGATCAAGCCGACAACCAGGGACCAGTCTATTATCACCTGGATCAAGCCGACAACCTGGGACCAGTCTATTATCAGCAGGATCAAGCCGACAACCTGGGACTAGTCTATTATCAGCAGGATCAAGCCGACAACCAGGGACCAGTCTATTATCACCTGGATCAAGCCGACAACCTGGGACCAGTCTATTATCACCTGGATCAAGCCGACAACCTGGGACTAGTCTATTATCACCTGGATCAAGCCGACAACCTGGGACCAGTCTATTATCAGCAGGATCAAGCAGACAACCTGGGACCAGTCTATTATCACCCGGATCAAGCCGACAACCAGGGACCAGTCTATTATAAGCAGGATCAAGCAGACAACCTGGGACCAGTCTATTATCACCCGGATCAAGCCGACAACCAGGGACCAGTCTATTATAAGCAGGATCAAGCAGACAACCTGGGACCAGTCTATTATCAGCAGGATCAAGCCGACAACCTGGGACGAGTCTATTATCACCAGGATTAAGCCGACAACCAGGGACCAGTCTATTATCACCTGGATCAAGCCGACAACCTGGGACCAGTCTATTATCACCTGGATCAAGCCGACAACCTGGGACTAGTCTATTATCACCTGGATCAAGCCGACAACCTGGGACCAGTCTATTATCAGCAGGATCAAGCAGACTACCTGTGACCAGTCTATTATCACCCGGATCAAGCCGACAACCAGGGACCAGTCTATTATAAGCAGCATCAAGCAGACAACCTGGGACCAGTCTATTATCAAAAGGATCAAGCCGACAACCAGGGACCAGTCTATTATAAGCAGGATCAAGCAGACAACCTGGGACCAGTCAATTATCACCTGGATCAAGCCGACTACCTGGGACTAGTCTATTATCAGCAGGATCAAGCTGACAACTCAGGACCAGTCTCTTATCACCAGGATCAAGCCGACAACCTGGGACCAGTCTATTATCAGCAGGATCAAGCCGACAACCTGGGACCAGTCTATTATCACCTGGATCAAGCCGACAACCAGGGACCAGTCTATTATCACCTGGATCAAGCCGACAACCTGGGACCAGTCTATTATCAGCAGGATCAAGCCGACAACCTGGGACTAGTCTATTATCAGCAGGATCAAGCCGACAACCAGGGACCAGTCTATTATCACCTGGATCAAGCCGACAACCTGGGACCAGTCTATTATCACCTGGATCAAGCCGACAACCTGGGACTAGTCTATTATCACCTGGATCAAGCCGACAACCTGGGACCAGTCTATTATCAGCAGGATCAAGCAGACAACCTGGGACCAGTCTATTATCACCCGGATCAAGCCGACAACCAGGGACCAGTCTATTATCCCCCGGATCAACTCGACAACCTGGGACCAGTCTATTATCAGCAGGATCAAGCCGACAACCAGGGACCAGTCCATTATCCCCCGGATCAACTCGACAACCTGGGACCAGTCTATTATCAGCAGGATCAAGCCGACAACCAGGGACCAGTCTATTATCACCCGGATCAAGCCGACAACCTGGGACCAGTCTATTATCACCTGGATCAGGCCGACAACCCGGGACCAGTCCATTATCCCCCGGATCAACTCGACAACCTGGGACCAGTCTATTATCAGCAGGATCAAGCCGACAACCAGGGACCAGTCCATTATCCCCCGGATCAACTCGACAACCTGGGACCAGTCTATTATCAGCAGGATCAAGCCGACAACCAGGGACCAGTCTATTATCACCCGGATCAAGCCGACAACCTGAGACCAGTCTATTATCAGCAGGATCAAGCAGACAACCTGGGAACAGTCTATTATCAGCAGGATCAAGCCGACAACCTGGTACCAGTCTCTTATCACCAGGATCAAGGTGACAACCTGGGACCAGTCTATTATCAGCAGGATCAAGCCGACAACCAGGGACCAGTCTATTATCACCTGGATCAAGCCGACAACCTGAGACCAGTCTATTATCAGCAGGATCAAGGCGACAACCTGGGACCAGTCTATTATCAGCAGGATCAAGCCGACAACCAGGGACCAGTCTATTATCCCCCGGATCAACTCGACAACCAGGGACCAGTCCATTATCCCCCGGATCAACTCGACAACCTGGGACCAGTCTATTATCAGCAGGATCAAGCCGACAACCAGGGACCAGTCTATTATCACCCGGATCAAGCCGACAACCTGGGACCAGTCTATTATCACCTGGATCAGGCCGACAACCCGGGACCAGTCCATTATCCCCCGGATCAACTCGACAACCTGGGACCAGTCTATTATCAGCAGGATCAAGCCGACAACCAGGGACCAGTCCATTATCCCCCGGATCAACTCGACAACCTGGGACCAGTCTATTATCAGCAGGATCAAGCCGACAACCAGGGACCAGTCTATTATCACCCGGATCAAGCCGACAACCTGAGACCAGTCTATTATCAGCAGGATCAAGCAGACAACCTGGGAACAGTCTATTATCAGCAGGATCAAGCCGACAACCTGGTACCAGTCTCTTATCACCAGGATCAAGGTGATAACCTGGGACCAGTCTATTATCAGCAGGATCAAGCCGACAACCAGGGACCAGTCTATTATCACCTGGATCAAGCCGACAACCTGGGACCAGTCTATTATCAGCAGGATCAAGGCGACAACCTGGGACCAGTCTATTATCAGCAGGATCAAGCCGACAACCAGGGACCAGTCTATTATCACCCGGATCAAGCCGACAACCTGGGACCAGTCTATTATCACCTGGATCAAGCCGACAACCAGGGACCAGTCTATTATCACCCGGATCAAGCCGACAACCTGGGACCAGTCTATTATCAGCAGGATCAAGCAGACAACCTGGGAACAGTCTATTATCAGCATGATCAAGCCGACAACCTGGTACCAGTCTCTTATCAGCAGGATCAAGCAGACAACCTGGGAACAGTCTATTATTAGCAGGATCAAGCCGACAACCTGGTACCAGTCTCTTATCACCAGGATCAAGGTGACAACCTGGAACCAGTCTATTATCACCCGGATCAAGCCGACAACCAGGGACCAGTCTATTATAAGCAGGATCAAGCAGACAACCTGGGACCAGTCTATTATCAGCAGGATCAAGCAGACAACCTGGGACCAGTCTATTATCACCTGGATCAAGCCGACAACCTGGGACTAGTCTATTATCACCCGGATCAAGCCGACAACCTGGGACCAGTCTATTATCAGCAGGATCAAGCAGACAACCTGGGACCAGTCTATTATCACCCGGATCAAGCCGACAACCAGGGACCAGTCTATTATAAGCAGGATCAAGCAATCATTTCCTGTCCTTTAGAGCTCTTTGATCTGTTTTGACGTCTTTGTATGCTTTGATCTTTGTTGCTGCTGAGATCTTTGAAATATTAGTTTATAAGGCTTGGGAGAGGAAGTAAATACACTTTGGTGTTGGTTGCAAGCCTACAACCTGGGACCAGTCTATTATCACCAAGAACAAACCGACATCCAGGTACCAGTCATAACATGGATCAACTCTCCAACCTGGGACCAGTCTATTATCACCAGGATCAAGCCGACAACCAGGTACCAATCCATCATAATATGGATCACCTTGATCAAGGCGGTGGTCACCAGCGACCAGTCTATTATCACCTGGATCAAGCCGACAACCTGGGACCAGTCTATTATCACCTGGATCAAGCCGACAACCTGGGACCAGTCTATTATCACCTGGATCAAGCCGACAACCTGGGACTAGTCTATTATCAGCAGGATCAAGCCGACAACCAGCCCCCATTCTATTATCACCTGGATCAAGCCGACAACCTGGGACCAGTCTATTATCACCTGGATCAAGCCGACAACCTGGGACTAGTTCATTATCAGCAGGATCAAGCCGACAACCAGGGACCAGTCTATTATCAGCAGGATCAAGCCGACAACCTGGGACCAGTCTATTATCACCTGGATCAAGCCGACAACCTGGGACTAGTCTATTATCAGCAGGATCATGCCGACAATCTGGGACTAGTCTATTATCAGCAGGATCAAGCCGACAACCAGGGACCAGTCTATTATCAGCAGGATCAAGCCGACAACCTGGGACCAGTCTATTATCACCTGGATCAAGCCGACAACCAGGGACCAGTCTATTATCACCTGGATCAAGCCGACAACCTGGGACCAGTCTATTATCACCTGGATCAAGCCGACAATCTGGGTCCAGTCTATTATCAGCAGGATCAAGCCGACAACCTGGGACTAGTCTATTATCAGCAGGATCAAGCCGACAACCTGGGACCAGTCTATTATCACCTGGATCGAGCCGACAACCAGGGACCAGTCTATTATCACCTGGATCAAGCCGACAACCTGGGACCAGTCTATTATCAGCAGGATCAAGCCGACAACCTGGGACTAGTCTATTATCAGCAGGATCAAGCCGACAACCAGGGACCAGTCTATTATCACCTGGATCAAGCCGACAACCTGGGACCAGTCTATTATCACCTGGATCAAGCCGACAACCTGGGACTAGTTCATTATCAGCAGGATCAAGCCGACAACCAGGGACCAGTCTATTATCAGCAGGATCAAGCCGACAACCTGGGACCAGTCTATTATCACCTGGATCAAGCCGACAACCTGGGACTAGTCTATTATCACCTGGATCAAGCCGACAACCTGGGACCAGTCTATTATCAGCAGGATCAAGCAGACAACCTGGGACCAGTCTATTATCACCCGGATCAAGCCGACAACCAGGGACCAGTCTATTATAAGCAGGATCAAGCAGACAACCTGGGACCAGTCTATTATCACCCGGATCAAGCCGACAACCAGGGACCAGTCTATTATAAGCAGGATCAAGCAGACAACCTGGGACCAGTCTATTATCAGCAGGATCAAGCCGACAACCTGGGACGAGTCTATTATCACCAGGATTAAGCCGACAACCAGGGACCAGTCTATTATCACCTGGATCAAGCCGACAACCTGGGACCAGTCTATTATCACCTGGATCAAGCCGACAACCTGGGACTAGTCTATTATCACCTGGATCAAGCCGACAACCTGGGACCAGTCTATTATCAGCAGGATCAAGCAGACAACCTGTGACCAGTCTATTATCACCCGGATCAAGCCGACAACCAGGGACCAGTCTATTATAAGCAGGATCAAGCAGACAACCTGGGACCAGTCAATTATCACCTGGATCAAGCCGACTACCTGGGACTAGTCTATTATCAGCAGGATCAAGCTGACAACTCAGGACCAGTCTCTTATCACCAGGATCAAGCCGACAACCTGGGACCAGTCTATTATCAGCAGGATCAAGCCGACAACCTGGGACCAGTCTATTATCACCTGGATCAAGCCGACAACCAGGGACCAGTCTATTATCACCTGGATCAAGCCGACAACCTGGGACCAGTCTATTATCAGCAGGATCAAGCCGACAACCTGGGACTAGTCTATTATCAGCAGGATCAAGCCGACAACCAGGGACCAGTCTATTATCACCTGGATCAAGCCGACAACCTGGGACCAGTCTATTATCACCTGGATCAAGCCGACAACCTGGGACTAGTCTATTATCACCTGGATCAAGCCGACAACCTGGGACCAGTCTATTATCAGCAGGATCAAGCAGACAACCTGGGACCAGTCTATTATCACCCGGATCAAGCCGACAACCAGGGACCAGTCTATTATCACCTGGATCAAGCCGACAACCTGGGACCAGTCTATTATCAGCAGGATCAAGCCGACAACCTGGGACTAGTCTATTATCAGCAGGATCAAGCCGACAACCAGGGACCAGTCTATTATCACCTGGATCAAGCCGACAACCTGGGACCAGTCTATTATCACCTGGATCAAGCCGACAACCTGGGACTAGTCTATTATCACCTGGATCAAGCCGACAACCTGGGACCAGTCTATTATCAGCAGGATCAAGCAGACAACCTGGGACCAGTCTATTATCACCCGGATCAAGCCGACAACCAGGGACCAGTCTATTATAAGCAGGATCAAGCAGACAACCTGGGACCAGTCTATTATCACCCGGATCAAGCCGACAACCAGGGACCAGTCTATTATAAGCAGGATCAAGCAGACAACCTGGGACCAGTCTATTATCAGCAGGATCAAGCCGACAACCTGGGACGAGTCTATTATCACCAGGATTAAGCCGACAACCAGGGACCAGTCTATTATCACCTGGATCAAGCCGACAACCTGGGACCAGTCTATTATCACCTGGATCAAGCCGACAACCTGGGACTAGTCTATTATCACCTGGATCAAGCCGACAACCTGGGACCAGTCTATTATCAGCAGGATCAAGCAGACTACCTGTGATCAGTCTATTATCACCCGGATCAAGCCGACAACCAGGGACCAGTCTATTATAAGCAGCATCAAGCAGACAACCTGGGACCAGTCTATTATCAAAAGGATCAAGCCGACAACCAGGGACCAGTCTATTATAAGCAGGATCAAGCAGACAACCTGGGACCAGTCAATTATCACCTGGATCAAGCCGACTACCTGGGACTAGTCTATTATCAGCAGGATCAAGCTGACAACTCAGGACCAGTCTCTTATCACCAGGATCAAGCCGACAACCTGGGACCAGTCTATTATCAGCAGGATCAAGCCGACAACCTGGGACCAGTCTATTATCACCTGGATCAAGCCGACAACCAGGGACCAGTCTATTATCACCTGGATCAAGCCGACAACCTGGGACCAGTCTATTATCAGCAGGATCAAGCCGACAACCTGGGACTAGTCTATTATCAGCAGGATCAAGCCGACAACCAGGGACCAGTCTATTATCACCTGGATCAAGCCGACAACCTGGGACCAGTCTATTATCACCTGGATCAAGCCGACAACCTGGGACTAGTCTATTATCACCTGGATCAAGCCGACAACCTGGGACCAGTCTATTATCAGCAGGATCAAGCAGACAACCTGGGACCAGTCTATTATCACCCGGATCAAGCCGACAACCAGGGACCAGTCTATTATCCCCCGGATCAACTCGACAACCTGGGACCAGTCTATTATCAGCAGGATCAAGCCGACAACCAGGGACCAGTCCATTATCCCCCGGATCAACTCGACAACCTGGGACCAGTCTATTATCAGCAGGATCAAGCCGACAACCAGGGACCAGTCTATTATCACCCGGATCAAGCCGACAACCTGGGACCAGTCTATTATCACCTGGATCAGGCCGACAACCCGGGACCAGTCCATTATCCCCCGGATCAACTCGACAACCTGGGACCAGTCTATTATCAGCAGGATCAAGCCGACAACCAGGGACCAGTCCATTATCCCCCGGATCAACTCGACAACCTGGGACCAGTCTATTATCAGCAGGATCAAGCCGACAACCAGGGACCAGTCTATTATCACCCGGATCAAGCCGACAACCTGAGACCAGTCTATTATCAGCAGGATCAAGCAGACAACCTGGGAACAGTCTATTATCAGCAGGATCAAGCCGACAACCTGGTACCAGTCTCTTATCACCAGGATCAAGGTGACAACCTGGGACCAGTCTATTATCAGCAGGATCAAGCCGACAACCAGGGACCAGTCTATTATCACCTGGATCAAGCCGACAACCTGAGACCAGTCTATTATCAGCAGGATCAAGGCGACAACCTGGGACCAGTCTATTATCAGCAGGATCAAGCCGACAACCAGGGACCAGTCTATTATCACCCGGATCAAGCCGACAACCTGGGACCAGTCTATTATCAGCAGGATCAAGCAGACAACCTGGGAACAGTCTATTATCAGCAGGATCAAGCCGACAACCTGGTACCAGTCTCTTATCAGCAGGATCAAGCAGACAACCTGGGAACAGTCTATTATCAGCAGGATCAAGCCGACAACCTGGTACCAGTCTCTTATCACCTGGATCAAGCCGACAACCTGGGACTAGTCTATTATCACCTGGATCAAGCCGACAACCTGGGACTAGTCTATTATCACCTGGATCAAGCCGACAACCTGGGACCAGTCTATTATCAGCAGGATCAAGCAGACAACCTGGGACCAGTCTATTATCACCCGGATCAAGCCGACAACCAGGGACCAGTCTATTATAAGCAGGATCAAGCAGACAACCTGGGACCAGTCTATTATCACCCGGATCAAGCCGACAACCAGGGACCAGTCTATTATAAGCAGGATCAAGCAGACAACCTGGGACCAGTCTATTATCAGCAGGATCAAGCCGACAACCTGGGACGAGTCTATTATCACCAGGATTAAGCCGACAACCAGGGACCAGTCTATTATCACCTGGATTAAGCCGACAACCTGGGACCAGTCTATTATCACCTGGATCAAGCCGACAACCTGGGACTAGCCTATTATCACCTGGATCAAGCCGACAACCTGGGACCAGTCTATTATCAGCAGGATCAAGCAGACAAGCTGTGACCAGTCTATTATCACCCGGATCAAGCCGACAACCAGGGACCAGTCTATTATAAGCAGCATCAAGCAGACAACCTGGGACCAGTCTATTATCACCTGGATCAAGCCGACAACCTGGGACCAGTCTATTATCAGCAGGATCAAGCAGACAACCTGGGACCAGTCTATTATCACCCGGATCAAGCCGACAACCAGGGACCAGTCTATTATCCCCCGGATCAACTCGACAACCTGGGACCAGTCTATTATCAGCAGGATCAAGCCGACAACCAGGGACCAGTCCATTATCCCCCGGATCAACTCGACAACCTGGGACCAGTCTATTATCAGCAGGATCAAGCCGACAACCAGGGACCAGTCTATTATCACCCGGATCAAGCCGACAACCTGGGACCAGTCTATTATCACCTGGATCAGGCCGACAACCCGGGACCAGTCCATTATCCCCCGGATCAACTCGACAACCTGGGACCAGTCTATTATCAGCAGGATCAAGCCGACAACCAGGGACCAGTCCATTATCCCCCGGATCAACTCGACAACCTGGGACCAGTCTATTATCAGCAGGATCAAGCCGACAACCAGGGACCAGTCTATTATCACCCGGATCAAGCCGACAACCTGAGACCAGTCTATTATCAGCAGGATCAAGCAGACAACCTGGGAACAGTCTATTATCAGCAGGATCAAGCCGACAACCTGGTACCAGTCTCTTATCACCAGGATCAAGGTGACAACCTGGGACCAGTCTATTATCAGCAGGATCAAGCCGACAACCAGGGACCAGTCTATTATCACCTGGATCAAGCCGACAACCTGAGACCAGTCTATTATCAGCAGGATCAAGGCGACAACCTGGGACCAGTCTATTATCAGCAGGATCAAGCCGACAACCAGGGACCAGTCTATTATCACCCGGATCAAGCCGACAACCTGGGACCAGTCTATTATCAGCAGGATCAAGCAGACAACCTGGGAACAGTCTATTATCAGCAGGATCAAGCCGACAACCTGGTACCAGTCTCTTATCAGCAGGATCAAGCAGACAACCTGGGAACAGTCTATTATCAGCAGGATCAAGCCGACAACCTGGTACCAGTCTCTTATCACCTGGATCAAGCCGACAACCTGGGACGAGTCTATTATCACCTGGATCAAGCCGACAACCTGGGACTAGTCTATTATCACCTGGATCAAGCCGACAACCTGGGACCAGTCTATTATCAGCAGGATCAAGCAGACAACCTGGGACCAGTCTATTATCACCCGGATCAAGCCGACAACCAGGGACCAGTCTATTATAAGCAGGATCAAGCAGACAACCTGGGACCAGTCTATTATCACCCGGATCAAGCCGACAACCAGGGACCAGTCTATTATAAGCAGGATCAAGCAGACAACCTGGGACCAGTCTATTATCAGCAGGATCAAGCCGACAACCTGGGACGAGTCTATTATCACCAGGATTAAGCCGACAACCAGGGACCAGTCTATTATCACCTGGATTAAGCCGACAACCTGGGACCAGTCTATTATCACCTGGATCAAGCCGACAACCTGGGACTAGCCTATTATCACCTGGATCAAGCCGACAACCTGGGACCAGTCTATTATCAGCAGGATCAAGCAGACAAGCTGTGACCAGTCTATTATCACCCAGATCAAGCCGACAACCAGGGACCAGTCTATTATAAGCAGCATCAAGCAGACAACCTGGGACCAGTCTATTATCAAAAGGATCAAGCCGACAACCAGGGACCAGTCTATTATAAGCAGGATCAAGCAGACAACCTGGGACCAGTCAATTATCACCTGGATCAAGCCGACTACCTGGGACTAGTCTATTATCAGCAGGATCAAGCTGACAACTCAGGACCAGTCTCTTATCACCAGGATCAAGCCGACAACCTGGGACCAGTCTATTATCAGCAGGATCAAGCCGACAACCTGGGACCAGTCTATTATCACCTGGATCAAGCCGACAACCAGGGACCAGTCTATTATCACCTGGATCAAGCCGACAACCTGGGACCAGTCTATTATCAGCAGGATCAAGCCGACAACCTGGGACTAGTCTATTATCAGCAGGATCAAGCCGACAACCAGGGACCAGTCTATTATCACCTGGATCAAGCCGACAACCTGGGACCAGTCTATTATCACCTGGATCAAGCCGACAACCTGGGACTAGTCTATTATCACCTGGATCAAGCCGACAACCTGGGACCAGTCTATTATCAGCAGGATCAAGCAGACAACCTGGGACCAGTCTATTATCACCCGGATCAAGCCGACAACCAGGGACCAGTCTATTATCCCCCGGATCAACTCGACAACCAGGGACCAGTCCATTATCCCACGGATCAACTCGACAACCTGGGACCAGTCTATTATCAGCAGGATCAAGCCGACAACCAGGGACCAGTCTATTATCACCCGGATCAAGCCGACAACCTGGGACCAGTCTATTATCACCTGGATCAGGCCGACAACCCGGGACCAGTCCATTATCCCCCGGATCAACTCGACAACCTGGGACCAGTCTATTATCAGCAGGATCAAGCCGACAACCAGGGACCAGTCCATTATCCCCCGGATCAACTCGACAACCTGGGACCAGTCTATTATCAGCAGGATCAAGCCGACAACCAGGGACCAGTCTATTATCACCCGGATCAAGCCGACAACCTGAGACCAGTCTATTATCAGCAGGATCAAGCAGACAACCTGGGAACAGTCTATTATCAGCAGGATCAAGCCGACAACCTGGTACCAGTCTCTTATCACCAGGATCAAGGTGACAACCTGGGACCAGTCTATTATCAGCAGGATCAAGCCGACAACCAGGGACCAGTCTATTATCACCTGGATCAAGCCGACAACCTGGGACCAGTCTATTATCAGCAGGATCAAGGCGACAACCTGGGACTAGTCTATTATCAGCAGGATCAAGCCGACAACCAGGGACCAGTCTATTATCACCCGGATCAAGCCGACAACCTGGGACCAGTCTATTATCACCTGGATCAAGCCGACAACCAGGGACCAGTCTATTATCACCCGGATCAAGCCGACAACCTGGGACCAGTCTATTATCAGCAGGATCAAGCAGACAACCTGGGAACAGTCTATTATCAGCAGGATCAAGCCGACAACCTGGTACCAGTCTCTTATCAGCAGGATCAAGCAGACAACCTGGGAACAGTCTATTATCAGCAGGATCAAGCCGACAACCTGGTACCAGTCTCTTATCACCAGGATCAAGGTGACAACCTGGAACCAGTCTATTATCACCCGGATCAAGCCGACAACCAGGGACCAGTCTATTATAAGCAGGATCAAGCAGACAACCTGGGACTAGTCTATTATCAGCAGGATCAAGCCGACAACCAGCCCCCATTCTATTATCACCTGGATCAAGCCGACAACCTGGGACCAGTCTATTATCACCTGGATCAAGCCGACAACTTGGGACTAGTTCATTATCAGCAGGATCAAGCCGACAACCAGGGACCAGTCTATTATCAGCAGGATCAAGCCGACAACCTGGGACCAGTCTATTATCACCTGGATCAAGCCGACAACCTGGGACTAGTCTATTATCAGCAGGATCATGCCGACAATCTGGGACTAGTCTATTATCAGCAGGATCAAGCCGACAACCAGGGACCAGTCTATTATCAGCAGGATCAAGCCGACAACCTGGGACCAGTCTATTATCACCTGGATCAAGCCGACAACCAGGGACCAGTCTATTATCACCTGGATCAAGCCGACAACCTGGGACCAGTCTATTATCACCTGGATCAAGCCGACAATCTGGGTCCAGTCTATTATCAGCAGGATCAAGCCGACAACCTGGGACTAGTCTATTATCAGCAGGATCAAGCCGACAACCTGGGACCAGTCTATTATCACCTGGATCGAGCCGACAACCAGGGACCAGTCTATTATCACCTGGATCAAGCCGACAACCTGGGACCAGTCTATTATCAGCAGGATCAAGCCGACAACCTGGGACTAGTCTATTATCAGCAGGATCAAGCAGACAACCAGGGACCAGTCTATTATCACCTGGATCAAGCCGACAACCTGGGACCAGTCTATTATCACCTGGATCAAGCCGACAACCTGGGACTAGTTCATTATCAGCAGGATCAAGCCGACAACCAGGGACCAGTCTATTATCAGCAGGATCAAGCCGACAACCTGGGACCAGTCTATTATCACCTGGATCAAGCCGACAACCTGGGACTAGTCTATTATCACCTGGATCAAGCCGACAACCTGGGACCAGTCTATTATCAGCAGGATCAAGCAGACAACCTGGGACCAGTCTATTATCACCCGGATCAAGCCGACAACCAGGGACCAGTCTATTATAAGCAGGATCAAGCAGACAACCTGGGACCAGTCTATTATCACCCGGATCAAGCCGACAACCAGGGACCAGTCTATTATAAGCAGGATCAAGCAGACAACCTGGGACCAGTCTATTATCAGCAGGATCAAGCCGACAACCTGGGACGAGTCTATTATCACCAGGATTAAGCCGACAACCAGGGACCAGTCTATTATCACCTGGATCAAGCCGACAACCTGGGACCAGTCTATTATCACCTGGATCAAGCCGACAACCTGGGACTAGTCTATTATCACCTGGATCAAGCCGACAACCTGGGACCAGTCTATTATCAGCAGGATCAAGCAGACAACCTGTGACCAGTCTATTATCACCCGGATCAAGCCGACAACCAGGGACCAGTCTATTATAAGCAGCATCAAGCAGACAACCTGGGACCAGTCTATTATCAAAAGGATCAAGCCGACAACCAGGGACCAGTCTATTATAAGCAGGATCAAGCAGACAACCTGGGACCAGTCAATTATCACCTGGATCAAGCCGACTACCTGGGACTAGTCTATTATCAGCAGGATCAAGCTGACAACTCAGGACCAGTCTCTTATCACCAGGATCAAGCCGACAACCTGGGACCAGTCTATTATCAGCAGGATCAAGCCGACAACCTGGGACCAGTCTATTATCACCTGGATCAAGCCGACAACCAGGGACCAGTCTATTATCACCTGGATCAAGCCGACAACCTGGGACCAGTCTATTATCACCTGGATCAAGCCGACAACCTGGGACCAGTCTATTATCACCTGGATCAAGCCGACAACCTGGGACTAGTCTATTATCACCTGGATCAAGCCGACAACCTGGGACCAGTCTATTATCAGCAGGATCAAGCAGACAACCTGGGACCAGTCTATTATCACCCGGATCAAGCCGACAACCAGGGACCAGTCTATTATAAGCATGATCAAGCAGACAACCTGGGACCAGTCTATTATCACCCGGATCAAGCCGACAACCAGGGACCAGTCTATTATAAGCAGGATCAAGCAGACAACCTGGGACCAGTCTATTATCAGCAGGATCAAGCCGACAACCTGGGACGAGTCTATTATCACCAGGATTAAGCCGACAACCAGGGACCAGTCTATTATCACCTGGATCAAGCCGACAACCTGGGACCAGTCTATTATCACCTGGATCAAGCCGACAACCTGGGACTAGTCTATTATCACCTGGATCAAGCCGACAACCTGGGACCAGTCTATTATCAGCAGGATCAAGCAGACTACCTGTGACCAGTCTATTATCACCCGGATCAAGCCGACAACCAGGGACCAGTCTATTATAAGCAGCATCAAGCAGACAACCTGGGACCAGTCTATTATCAAAAGGATCAAGCCGACAACCAGGGACCAGTCTATTATAAGCAGGATCAAGCAGACAACCTGGGACCAGTCAATTATCACCTGGATCAAGCCGACTACCTGGGACTAGTCTATTATCAGCAGGATCAAGCTGACAACTCAGGACCAGTCTCTTATCACCAGGATCAAGCCGACAACCTGGGACCAGTCTATTATCAGCAGGATCAAGCCGACAACCTGGGACCAGTCTATTATCACCTGGATCAAGCCGACAACCAGGGACCAGTCTATTATCAGCAGGATCAAGCCGACAACCTGGGACTAGTCTATTATCAGCAGGATCAAGCCGACAACCAGGGACCAGTCTATTATCACCTGGATCAAGCCGACAACCTGGGACCAGTCTATTATCACCTGGATCAAGCCGACAACCTGGGACTAGTCTATTATCACCTGGATCAAGCCGACAACCTGGGACCAGTCTATTATCAGCAGGATCAAGCAGACAACCTGGGACCAGTCTATTATCACCCGGATCAAGCCGACAACCAGGGACCAGTCTATTATCCCCCGGATCAACTCGACAACCTGGGACCAGTCTATTATCAGCAGGATCAAGCCGACAACCAGGGACCAGTCCATTATCCCCCGGATCAACTCGACAACCTGGGACCAGTCTATTATCAGCAGGATCAAGCCGACAACCAGGGACCAGTCTATTATCACCCGGATCAAGCCGACAACCTGGGACCAGTCTATTATCACCTGGATCAGGCCGACAACCCGGGACCAGTCCATTATCCCCCGGATCAACTCGACAACCTGGGACCAGTCTATTATCAGCAGGATCAAGCCGACAACCAGGGACCAGTCCATTATCCCCCGGATCAACTCGACAACCTGGGACCAGTCTATTATCAGCAGGATCAAGCCGACAACCAGGGACCAGTCTATTATCACCCGGATCAAGCCGACAACCTGAGACCAGTCTATTATCAGCAGGATCAAGGCGACAACCTGGGACTAGTCTATTATCAGCAGGATCAAGCCGACAACCAGGGACCAGTCTATTATCACCCGGATCAAGCCGACAACCTGGGACCAGTCTATTATCAGCAGGATCAAGCAGACAACCTGGGAACAGTCTATTATCAGCAGGATCAAGCCGACAACCTGGTACCAGTCTCTTATCAGCAGGATCAAGCAGACAACCTGGGAACAGTCTATTATCAGCAGGATCAAGCCGACAACCTGGTACCAGTCTCTTATCACCTGGATCAAGCCTACAACCTGGGACTAGTCTATTATCACCTGGATCAAGCCGACAACCTGGGACTAGTCTATTATCACCTGGATCAAGCCGACAACCTGGGACCAGTCTATTATCAGCAGGATCAAGCAGACAACCTGGGACCAGTCTATTATCACCCGGATCAAGCCGACAACCAGGGACCAGTATATTATAAGCAGGATCAAGCAGACAACCTGGGACCAGTCTATTATCACCCGGATCAAGCCGACAACCAGGGACCAGTCTATTATAAGCAGGATCAAGCAGACAACCTGGGACCAGTCTATTATCAGCAGGATCAAGCCGACAACCTGGGACGAGTCTATTATCACCAGGATTAAGCCGACAACCAGGGACCAGTCTATTATCACCTGGATTAAGCCGACAACCTGGGACCAGTCTATTATCACCTGGATCAAGCCGACAACCTGGGACTAGCCTATTATCACCTGGATCAAGCCGACAACCTGGGACCAGTCTATTATCAGCAGGATCAAGCAGACAAGCTGTGACCAGTCTATTATCACCCGGATCAAGCCGACAACCAGGGACCAGTCCATTATCCCCCGGATCAACTCGACAACCTGGGACCAGTCTATTATCAGCAGGATCAAGCCGACAACCAGGGACCAGTCTATTATCACCCGGATCAAGCCGACAACCTGGGACCAGTCTATTATCACCTGGATCAGGCCGACAACCCGGGACCAGTCCATTATCCCCCGGATCAACTCGACAACCTGGGACCAGTCTATTATCAGCAGGATCAAGCCGACAACCAGGGACCAGTCCATTATCCCCCGGATCAACTCGACAACCTGGGACCAGTCTATTATCAGCAGGATCAAGCCGACAACCAGGGACCAGTCTATTATCACCCGGATCAAGCCGACAACCTGAGACCAGTCTATTATCAGCAGGATCAAGCAGACAACCTGGGAACAGTCTATTATCAGCAGGATCAAGCCGACAACCTGGTACCAGTCTCTTATCACCAGGATCAAGGTGACAACCTGGGACCAGTCTATTATCAGCAGGATCAAGCCGACAACCAGGGACCAGTCTATTATCACCTGGATCAAGCCGACAACCTGGGACCAGTCTATTATCAGCAGGATCAAGGCGACAACCTGGGACTAGTCTATTATCAGCAGGATCAAGCCGACAACCAGGGACCAGTCTATTATCACCCGGATCAAGCCGACAACCTGGGACCAGTCTATTATCACCTGGATCAAGCCGACAACCAGGGACCAGTCTATTATAAGCAGGATCAAGCAGACAACCTGGGACCAGTCTATTATCAGCAGGATCAAGCAGACAACCTGGGACCAGTCTATTATCACCTGGATCAAGCCGACAACCTGGGACTAGTCTATTATCACCTGGATCAAGCCGACAACCTGGGACCAGTCTATTATCAGCAGGATCAAGCAGACAACCTGGGACCAGTCTATTATCACCCGGATCAAGCCGACAACCAGGGACCAGTCTATTATAAGCAGGATCAAGCAATCATTTCCTGTCCTTTAGAGCTCTTTGATCTGTTTTGACGTCTTTGTATGCTTTGATCTTTGTTGCTGCTGAGATCTTTGAAATATTAGTTTATAAGGCTTGGGAGAGGAAGTAAATACACTTTGGTGTTGGTTGCAAGCCTACAACCTTGGACCAGTCTATTATCACCAAGAACAAACCGACATCCAGGTACCAGTCATAACATGGATCAACTCTCCAACCTGGGACCAGTCTATTATCACCAGGATCAAGCCGACAACCAGGTACCAATCCATCATAATATGGATCACCTTGATCAAGGCGGTGGTCACCAGCGACCAGTCTATTATCACCTGGATCAAGCCGACAACCTGGGACCAGTCTATTATCACCTGGATCAAGCCGACAACCTGGGACCAGTCTATTATCACCTGGATCAAGCCGACAACCTGGGACTAGTCTATTATCAGCAGGATCAAGCCGACAACCAGCCCCCATTCTATTATCACCTGGATCAAGCCGACAACCTGGGACCAGTCTATTATCACCTGGATCAAGCCGACAACCTGGGACTAGTTCATTATCAGCAGGATCAAGCCGACAACCAGGGACCAGTCTATTATCAGCAGGATCAAGCCGACAACCTGGGACCAGTCTATTATCACCTGGATCAAGCCGACAACCTGGGACTAGTCTATTATCAGCAGGATCATGCCGACAATCTGGGACTAGTCTATTATCAGCAGGATCAAGCCGACAACCAGGGACCAGTCTATTATCAGCAGGATCAAGCCGACAACCTGGGACCAGTCTATTATCACCTGGATCAAGCCGACAACCAGGGACCAGTCTATTATCACCTGGATCAAGCCGACAACCTGGGACCAGTCTATTATCACCTGGATCAAGCCGACAATCTGGGTCCAGTCTATTATCAGCAGGATCAAGCCGACAACCTGGGACTAGTCTATTATCAGCAGGATCAAGCCGACAACCTGGGACCAGTCTATTATCACCTGGATCGAGCCGACAACCAGGGACCAGTCTATTATCACCTGGATCAAGCCGACAACCTGGGACCAGTCTATTATCAGCAGGATCAAGCCGACAACCTGGGACTAGTCTATTATCAGCAGGATCAAGCCGACAACCAGGGACCAGTCTATTATCACCTGGATCAAGCCGACAACCTGGGACCAGTCTATTATCACCTGGATCAAGCCGACAACCTGGGACTAGTTCATTATCAGCAGGATCAAGCCGACAACCAGGGACCAGTCTATTATCAGCAGGATCAAGCCGACAACCTGGGACCAGTCTATTATCACCTGGATCAAGCCGACAACCTGGGACTAGTCTATTATCACCTGGATCAAGCCGACAACCTGGGACCAGTCTATTATCAGCAGGATCAAGCAGACAACCTGGGACCAGTCTATTATCACCCGGATCAAGCCGACAACCAGGGACCAGTCTATTATAAGCAGGATCAAGCAGACAACCTGGGACCAGTCTATTATCACCCGGATCAAGCCGACAACCAGGGACCAGTCTATTATAAGCAGGATCAAGCAGACAACCTGGGACCAGTCTATTATCAGCAGGATCAAGCCGACAACCTGGGACGAGTCTATTATCACCAGGATTAAGCCGACAACCAGGGACCAGTCTATTATCACCTGGATCAAGCCGACAACCTGGGACCAGTCTATTATCACCTGGATCAAGCCGACAACCTGGGACTAGTCTATTATCACCTGGATCAAGCCGACAACCTGGGACCAGTCTATTATCAGCAGGATCAAGCAGACAACCTGTGACCAGTCTATTATCACCCGGATCAAGCCGACAACCAGGGACCAGTCTATTATAAGCAGCATCAAGCAGACAACCTGGGACCAGTCTATTATCAAAAGGATCAAGCCGACAACCAGGGACCAGTCTATTATAAGCAGGATCAAGCAGACAACCTGGGACCAGTCAATTATCACCTGGATCAAGCCGACTACCTGGGACTAGTCTATTATCAGCAGGATCAAGCTGACAACTCAGGACCAGTCTCTTATCACCAGGATCAAGCCGACAACCTGGGACCAGTCTATTATCAGCAGGATCAAGCCGACAACCTGGGACCAGTCTATTATCACCTGGATCAAGCCGACAACCAGGGACCAGTCTATTATCACCTGGATCAAGCCGACAACCTGGGACCAGTCTATTATCAGCAGGATCAAGCCGACAACCTGGGACTAGTCTATTATCAGCAGGATCAAGCCGACAACCAGGGACCAGTCTATTATCACCTGGATCAAGCCGACAACCTGGGACCAGTCTATTATCACCCGGATCAAGCCGACAACCAGGGACCAGTATATTATAAGCAGGATCAAGCAGACAACCTGGGACCAGTCTATTATCACCCGGATCAAGCCGACAACCAGGGACCAGTCTATTATAAGCAGGATCAAGCAGACAACCTGGGACCAGTCTATTATCAGCAGGATCAAGCCGACAACCTGGGACGAGTCTATTATCACCAGGATTAAGCCGACAACCAGGGACCAGTCTATTATCACCTGGATTAAGCCGACAACCTGGGACCAGTCTATTATCACCTGGATCAAGCCGACAACCTGGGACTAGCCTATTATCACCTGGATCAAGCCGACAACCTGGGACCAGTCTATTATCAGCAGGATCAAGCAGACAAGCTGTGACCAGTCTATTATCACCCGGATCAAGCCGACAACCAGGGACCAGTCCATTATCCCCCGGATCAACTCGACAACCTGGGACCAGTCTATTATCAGCAGGATCAAGCCGACAACCAGGGACCAGTCTATTATCACCCGGATCAAGCCGACAACCTGGGACCAGTCTATTATCACCTGGATCAGGCCGACAACCCGGGACCAGTCCATTATCCCCCGGATCAACTCGACAACCTGGGACCAGTCTATTATCACCTGGATCGAGCCGACAACCAGGGACCAGTCTATTATCACCTGGATCAAGCCGACAACCTGGGACCAGTCTATTATAAGCAGGATCAAGCAGACAACCTGGGACCAGTCTATTATCAGCAGGATCAAGCCGACAACCTGGGACGAGTCTATTATCACCAGGATTAAGCCGACAACCAGGGACCAGTCTATTATCACCTGGATCAAGCCGACAACCTGGGACCAGTCTATTATCACCTGGATCAAGCCGACAACCTGGGACTAGCCTATTATCACCTGGATCAAGCCGACAACCTGGGACCAGTCTATTATCAGCAGGATCAAGCAGACAACCTGTGACCAGTCTATTATCACCCGGATCAAGCCGACAACCAGGGACCAGTCTATTATAAGCAGCATCAAGCAGACAACCTGGGACCAGTCTATTATCAAAAGGATCAAGCCGACAACCAGGGACCAGTCTATTATAAGCAGGATCAAGCAGACAACCTGGGACCAGTCAATTATCACCTGGATCAAGCCGACTACCTGGGACTAGTCTATTATCAGCAGGATCAAGCTGACAACTCAGGACCAGTCTCTTTTCACCAGGATCAAGCCGACAACCTGGGACCAGTCTATTATCAGCAGGATCAAGCCGACAACCTGGGACCAGTCTATTATCACCTGGATCAAGCCGACAACCAGGGACCAGTCTATTATCACCTGGATCAAGCCGACAACCTGGGACCAGTCTATTATCAGCAGGATCAAGCCGACAACCTGGGACTAGTCTATTATCAGCAGGATCAAGCCGACAACCAGGGACCAGTCTATTATCACCTGGATCAAGCCGACAACCTGGGACCAGTCTATTATCACCTGGATCAAGCCGACAACCTGGGACTAGTCTATTATCACCTGGATCAAGCCGACAACCTGGGACCAGTCTATTATCAGCAGGATCAAGCAGACAACCTGGGACCAGTCTATTATCACCCGGATCAAGCCGACAACCAGGGACCAGTCTATTATCCCCCGGATCAACTCGACAACCAGGGACCAGTCCATTATCCCCCGGATCAACTCGACAACCTGGGACCAGTCTATTATCAGCAGGATCAAGCCGACAACCAGGGACCAGTCTATTATCACCCGGATCAAGCCGACAACCTGGGACCAGTCTATTATCACCTGGATCAGGCCGACAACCCGGGACCAGTCCATTATCCCCCGGATCAACTCGACAACCTGGGACCAGTCTATTATCAGCAGGATCAAGCCGACAACCAGGGACCAGTCTATTATCACCCGGATCAAGCCGACAACCTGAGACCAGTCTATTATCAGCAGGATCAAGCAGACAACCTGGGAACAGTCTATTATCAGCAGGATCAAGCCGACAACCTGGTACCAGTCTCTTATCACCAGGATCAAGGTGACAACCTGGGACCAGTCTATTATCAGCAGGATCAAGCCGACAACCAGGGACCAGTCTATTATCACCTGGATCAAGCCGACAACCTGGGACCAGTCTATTATCAGCAGGATCAAGGCGACAACCTGGGACTAGTCTATTATCAGCAGGATCAAGCCGACAACCAGGGACCAGTCTATTATCACCTGGATCAAGCCGACAACCTGGGACCAGTCTATTATCACCTGGATCAAGCCGACAATCTGGGACTAGTCTATTATCACCCGGATCAAGCCGACAACCAGGGACCAGTCTATTATCACCTGGATCAAGCCGTCAACCTGGGACCAGTCTATTATCAGCAGGATCAAGCAGACAACCTGGGACCAGTCTATTATCACCCGGATCAAGCCGACAACCAGGGACCAGTCTATTATAAGCAGGATCAAGCAATCATTTCCTGTCCTTTAGAGCTCTTTGATCTGTTTTGACGTCTTTGTATGCTTTGATCTTTGTTGCTGCTGAGATCTTTGAAATATTAGTTTATAAGGCTTGGGAGAGGAAGAAAATACACTTTGGTGTTGGTTGCAAGCCTACAACCTGGGACCAGTCTATTATCACCAAGAACAAACCGACATCCAGGTACCAGTCATAACATGGATCAACTCTCCAACCTGGGACCAGTCTATTATCACCAGGATCAAGCCGACAACCAGGTACCAATCCATCATAATATGGATCACCTCGATCAAGGCGGTGGTCACCAGCGACCAGTCTATTATCACCGGGATCAAGCCTACAACCTGGGACCAGTCTATTATCACCTGGATCAAGCCGATAACCTGGGACCAGTCTCTTATCAGCAGGATCAAGCCGACAACCTGGGACCAGTCTCTTATCACCAGGATCAAGCCGACAACCTCGGACCAGTCTATTATCAGCGGAATCAAGCCGACAACCTGGGACCAGTCTATTATCACCCGGATCAAGCCGACAACCAGGGACCAGTCTATTATCACCTGGATCAGGCCGACAACCCAGGACCAGTCCATTATCCCCCGGATCAACTCGACAACCTGGGACCAGTCTATTATCAGCAGGATCAAGCGGACAACCAGGGACCAGTCTATTATCACCCGGATCAAGCCGACAACCTGGGACCAGTCTATTATCAGCAGGATCAAGCAGACAACCTGGGAACAGTCTATTATCAGCAGGATCAAGCCGACAACCTGGTACCAGTCTCTTATCACCAGGATCAAGGTGACAGCCTGGAACCAGTCTATTATCACCCGGATCAAGCCGACAACCAGGGACCAGTCTCTTATCACCAGGATCAAGCCGACAACCTGGGACCAGTCTATTATCACCCGGATCAAGCCGACAACCTGGGACCAGTCTATTATCAACAGCATCAAGCAGACAACCTGGGAACAGTCTATTATCAGCAGGATCAAGCCGACAACCTGGTACCAGTCTCTTATCACCAGGATCAAAGTGACAACCTGGAACCAGTCTATTATCACCCGGATCAAGCCGACAACCAGGGACCAGTCTATTATAAGCAGGATCAAGCAGACAACCTCGGACCAGTGTATTATCACATGGTTTAAGCCGACAACCTGGGACTAGTCTGTTATCAGCAGGATCATGCCGACAACCAGGGACCAGTCTATTATCACCTGGATCAAGCCGACAACTCAGGACCAGTCTCTTATCACCAGGATCAAGCCGACAACCTGGTACCAGTCTCTTATCACCAGGATCAAGGTGACAACCTGGGACCAGTCTATTATCAGCAGGATCAAGCCGACAACCAGGGACCAGTCTATTATCACCTGGATCAAGCCGACAACCTGGGACCAGTCTATTATCAGCAGGATCAAGGCGACAACCTGGGACTAGTCTATTATCAGCAGGATCAAGCCGACAACCAGGGACCAGTCTATTATCACCTGGATCAAGCCGACAACCTGGGACCAGTCTATTATCACCTGGATCAAGCCGACAATCTGGGACTAGTCTATTATCACCCGGATCAAGCCGACAACCAGGGACCAGTCTATTATCACCTGGATCAAGCCGTCAACCTGGGACCAGTCTATTATCAGCAGGATCAAGCAGACAACCTGGGACCAGTCTATTATCACACGGATCAAGCCGACAACCAGGGACCAGTCTATTATAAGCAGGATCAAGCAATCATTTCCTGTCCTTTAGAGCTCTTTGATCTGTTTTGACGTCTTTGTATGCTTTGATCTTTGTTGCTGCTGAGATCTTTGAAATATTAGTTTATAAGGCTTGGGAGAGGAAGTAAATACACTTTGGTGTTGGTTGCAAGCCTACAACCTGGGACCAGTCTATTATCACCAAGAACAAACCGACATCCAGGTACCAGTCATAACATGGATCAACTCTCCAACCTGGGACCAGTCTATTATCACCAGGATCAAGCCGACAACCAGGTACCAATCCATCATAATATGGATCACCTCGATCAAGGCGGTGGTCACCAGCGACCAGTCTATTATCACCGGGATCAAGCCTACAACCCGGGACCAGTCTATTATCACCTGGATCAAGCCGATAACCTGGGACCAGTCTATTATCAGCAGGATCAAGCCGACAACCTGGGACCAGTCTCTTATCAGCAGGATCAAGCCGACAACCTGGGACCAGTCTCTTATCACCAGGATCAAGCCGACAACCTGGGACCAGTCTATTATCAGCGGAATCAAGCCGACAACCTGGGACCAGTCTATTATCACCCGGATCAAGCCGACAACCAGGGACCAGTCTATTATCACCTGGATCAGGCCGACAACCCAGGACCAGTCCATTATCCCCCGGATCAACTCGACAACCTGGGACCAGTCTATTATCAGCAGGATCAAGCCGACAACCAGGGACCAGTCTATTATCACCCGGATCAAGCCGACAACCTGGGACCAGTCTATTATCAGCGGAATCAAGCCGACAACCTGGGACCAGTCTATTATCATCCGGATCAAGCCGACAACCAGGGACCAGTCTATTATCACCTGGATCAGGCCGACAACCCGGGACCAGTCCATTATCCCCCGGATCAACTCGACAACCTGGGACCAGTCTATTATCAGCAGGATCAAGCCGACAACCAGGGACCAGTCTATTATCACCCGGATCAAGCCGACAACCTGGGACCAGTCTATTATCAGCAGGATCAAGCAGACAACCTGGGAACAGTCTATTATCAGCAGGATCAAGCCGACAACCTGGTACCAGTCTCTTATCACCAGGATCAAGGTGACAACCTGGAACCAGTCTATTATCACCCGGATAAAGCCGACAACCAGGGACCAGTCTATTATAAGCAGGATCAAGCAGACAACCTGGGACCAGTCTATTATCAGCAGGATCAAGCAAACAACCTGGGACCAGTCTATTATCACCTGGATCAAGCCGACAACCTGGGACTAGTCTATTATCACCTGGATCAAGCCGACAACCTGGGACCAGTCTATTATCAGCAGGATCAAGCAGACAACCTGGGACCAGTCTATTATCACCCGGATCAAGCCGACAACCAGGGACCAGTCTATTATAAGCAGGATCAAGCAATCATTTCCTGTCCTTTAGAGCTCTTTGATCTGTTTTGACGTCTTTGTATGCTTTGATCTTTGTTGCTGCTGAGATCTTTGAAATATTAGTTTATAAGGCTTGGGAGAGGAAGTAAATACACTTTGGTGTTGGTTGCAAGCCTACAACCTGGGACCAGTCTATTATCACCAAGAACAAACCGACCTCCAGGTACCAGTCATAACATGGATCAACTCTCCAACCTGGGACCAGTCTATTATCACCAGGATCAAGCCGACAACCAGGTACCAATCCATCATAATATGGATCACCCCGATCAAGGCGGTGGTCACCAGCGACCAGTCTATTATCACCTGGAACAAGCCGACAACCTGGGACCAGTCTATTATCAGCAGGATCAAGCCGACAACCTGGGACTAGTCTATTATCAGCAGGATCAAGCCGACAACCTGGGACCAGTCTATTATCACCTGGATCAAGCCGACAACCAGGGACCAGTCTATTATCACCTGGATCAAGCCGAAAACCTGGGACCAGTCTATTATCACCTGGATCAAGCCGACAACCTGGGACTAGTCTATTATAACCTGGATCAAGCCGACAACCTGGGACCAGTCTATTATCAGCAGGATCAAGCCAACAACCTGGGACTAGTCTATTATCAGCAGGATCAAGCCGACAACCTGGGACCAGTCTATTATCACCTGGATCAAGCCGACAACCAGGGACCAGTCTATTATCACCTGGATCAAGCCGAAAACCTGGGACCAGTCTATTATCACCTGGATCAAGCCGACAACCTGGGACTAGTCTATTATCACCTGGATCAAGCCGACAACCTGGGACCAGTCTATTATCAGCAGGATCAAGCAGACAACCTGGGACCAGTCTATTATCACCCGGATCAAGCCGACAACCAGGGACCAGTCTATTATCAGCAGGATCAAGCAGACAACCTGGGACCAGTCAATTATCACCTGGATCAAGCCGACTACCTGGGACTAGTCTATTATCAGCAGGATCAAGCTGACAACTCAGGACCAGTCTCTTATCACCAGGATCAAGCCGACAACCTGGGACCAGTCTATTATCAGCAGGATCAAGCCGACAACCTGGGACCAGTCTATTATCACCTGGATCAAGCCGACAACCAGGGACCAGTCTATTATCACCTGGATCAAGCCGACAACCTGGGACCAGTCTATTATCAGCAGGATCAAGCCGACAACCTGGGACTAGTCTATTATCAGCAGGATCAAGCCGAAAACCAGGGACCAGTCTATTATCACCTGGATCAAGCCGACAACCTGGGACCAGTCTATTATCACCTGGATCAAGCCGACAACCTGGGACTAGTCTATTATCACCTGGATCAAGCCGACAACCTGGGACCAGTCTATTATCAGCAGGATCAAGCAGACAACCTGGGACCAGTCTATTATCACCCGGATCAAGCCGACAACCAGGGACCAGTCTATTATCCCCCGGATCAACTCGACAACCTGGGACCAGTCTATTATCAGCAGGATCAAGCCGACAACCAGGGACCAGTCCATTATCCCCCGGATCAACTCGACAACCTGGGACCAGTCTATTATCAGCAGGATCAAGCCGACAACCAGGGACCAGTCTATTATCACCCGGATCAAGCCGACAACCTGGGACCAGTCTATTATCACCTGGATCAGGCCGACAACCCGGGACCAGTCCATTATCCCCCGGATCAACTCGACAACCTGGGACCAGTCTATTATCAGCAGGATCAAGCCGACAACCAGGTACCAATCCATCATAATATGGATCACCTCGATCAAGGCGGTGGTCACCAGCGACCAGTCTATTATCACCTGGATCAAGCCGACAACCTGGGACCAGTCTATTATCAGCAGGATCAAGCCGACAACCTGGGACTAGTCTATTATCAGCAGGATCAAGCCGACAACCTGGGACCAGTCTATTATCACCTGGATCAAGCCGACAACCAGGGACCAGTCTATTATCACCTGGATCAAGCCGAAAACCTGGGACCAGTCTATTATCACCTGGATCAAGCCGACAACCTGGGACTAGTCTATTATCACCTGGATCAAGCCGACAACCTGGGACCAGTCTATTATCAGCAGGATCAAGCCGACAACCTGGGACTAGTCTATTATCAGCAGGATCAAGCCGACAACCTGGGACCAGTCTATTATCACCTGGATCAAGCCGACAACCAGGGACCAGTCTATTATCACCTGGATCAAGCCGAAAACCTGGGACCAGTCTATTATCACCTGGATCAAGCCGACAACCTGGGACTAGTCTATTATCACCTCGATCAAGCCGACAACCTGGGACCAGTCTATTATCACCTGGATCAAGCAGACAACCTGGGACTAGTCTATTATCACCTCGATCAAGCCGACAACCTGGGACCAGTCTATTATCACCTGGATCAAGCAGACAACCTGGGACTAGTCTATTATCACCTGGATCAAGCTGACAACCTGGGACCAGTCTATTATCAGCAGGATCAAGCAGACTACCTGTGACCAGTCTATTATCACCCGGATCAAGCCGACAACCAGGGACCAGTCTATTATCAGCAGGATCAAGCAGACTACCTGTGACCAGTCTATTATCACCCGGATCAAGCCGACAACCAGGGACCAGTCTATTATCACCCGGATCAAGCCGACAACCTGGGACCAGTCTATTATCAGCAGGATCAAGCAGACAACCTGGGAACAGTCTATTATCAGCAGGATCAAGCCGACAACCTGGTACCAGTCTCTTATCAGCAGGATCAAGCAGACAACCTGGGAACAGTCTATTATCAGCAGGATCAAGCCGACAACCTGGTACCAGTCTCTTATCACCTGGATCAAGCCGACAACCTGGGACTAGTCTATTATCACCTGGATCAAGCCGACAACCTGGGACTAGTCTATTATCACCTGGATCAAGCGGACAACCTGGGACCAGTCTATTATCAGCAGGATCAAGCAGACAACCTGGGACCAGTCTATTATCACCCGGATCAAGCCGACAACCAGGGACCAGTCTATTATAAGCAGGATCAAGCAGACAACCTGGGACCAGTCTATTATCACCCGGATCAAGCCGACAACCAGGGACCAGTCTATTATAAGCAGGATCAAGCAGACAACCTGGGACCAGTCTATTATCAGCAGGATCAAGCCGACAACCTGGGACGAGTCTATTATCACCAGGATTAAGCCGACAACCAGGGACCAGTCTATTATCACCTGGATCAAGCCGACAACCTGGGACCAGTCTATTATCACCTGGATCAAGCCGACAACCTGGGACTAGCCTATTATCACCTGGATCAAGCCGACAACCTGGGACCAGTCTATTATCAGCAGGATCAAGCAGACAACCTGTGACCAGTCTATTATCACCCGGATCAAGCCGACAACCAGGGACCAGTCTATTATAAGCAGCATCAAGCAGACAACCTGGGACCAGTCTATTATCAAAAGGATCAAGCCGACAACCAGGGACCAGTCTATTATAAGCAGGATCAAGCAGACAACCTGGGACCAGTCAATTATCACCTGGATCAAGCCGACTACCTGGGACTAGTCTATTATCAGCAGGATCAAGCTGACAACTCAGGACCAGTCTCTTATCACCAGGATCAAGCCGACAACCTGGGACCAGTCTATTATCAGCAGGATCAAGCCGACAACCTGGGACCAGTCTATTATCACCTGGATCAAGCCGACAACCAGGGACCAGTCTATTATCACCTGGATCAAGCCGACAACCTGGGACCAGTCTATTATCAGCAGGATCAAGCCGACAACCTGGGACTAGTCTATTATCAGCAGGATCAAGCCGACAACCAGGGACCAGTCTATTATCACCTGGATCAAGCCGACAACCTGGGACCAGTCTATTATCACCTGGATCAAGCCGACAACCTGGGACTAGTCTATTATCACCTGGATCAAGCCGACAACCTGGGACCAGTCTATTATCAGCAGGATCAAGCAGACAACCTGGGACCAGTCTATTATCACCCGGATCAAGCCGACAACCAGGGACCAGTCTATTATCCCCCGGATCAACTCGACAACCAGGGACCAGTCCATTATCCCCCGGATCAACTCGACAACCTGGGACCAGTCTATTATCAGCAGGATCAAGCCGACAACCAGGGACCAGTCTATTATCACCCGGATCAAGCCGACAACCTGGGACCAGTCTATTATCACCTGGATCAGGCCGACAACCCGGGACCAGTCCATTATCCCCCGGATCAACTCGACAACCTGGGACCAGTCTATTATCAGCAGGATCAAGCCGACAACCAGGGACCAGTCCATTATCCCCCGGATCAACTCGACAACCTGGGACCAGTCTATTATCAGCAGGATCAAGCCGACAACCAGGGACCAGTCTATTATCACCCGGATCAAGCCGACAACCTGAGACCAGTCTATTATCAGCAGGATCAAGCAGACAACCTGGGAACAGTCTATTATCAGCAGGATCAAGCCGACAACCTGGTACCAGTCTCTTATCACCAGGATCAAGGTGACAACCTGGGACCAGTCTATTATCAGCAGGATCAAGCCGACAACCAGGGACCAGTCTATTATCACCTGGATCAAGCCGACAACCTGGGACCAGTCTATTATCAGCAGGATCAAGGCGACAACCTGGGACTAGTCTATTATCAGCAGGATCAAGCCGACAACCAGGGACCAGTCTATTATCACCCGGATCAAGCCGACAACCTGGGACCAGTCTATTATCACCTGGATCAAGCCGACAACCAGGGACCAGTCTATTATCACCCGGATCAAGCCGACAACCTGGGACCAGTCTATTATCAGCAGGATCAAGCAGACAACCTGGGAATAGTCTATTATCAGCAGGATCAAGCCGACAACCTGGTACCAGTCTCTTATCAGCAGGATCAAGCAGACAACCTGGGAACAGTCTATTATCAGCAGGATCAAGCCGACAACCTGGTACCAGTCTCTTATCACCAGGATCAAGGTGACAACCTGGAACCAGTCTATTATCACCCGGATCAAGCCGACAACCAGGGACCAGTCTATTATAAGCAGGATCAAGCAGACAACCTGGGACCAGTCTATTATCAGCAGGATCAAGCAGACAACCTGGGACCAGTCTATTATCACCTGGATCAAGCCGACAACCTGGGACTAGTCTATTATCACCTGGATCAAGCCGACAACCTGGGACCAGTCTATTATCAGCAGGATCAAGCAGACAACCTGGGACCAGTCTATTATCACCCGGATCAAGCCGACAACCAGGGACCAGTCTATTATAAGCAGGATCAAGCAATCATTTCCTGTCCTTTAGAGCTCTTTGATCTGTTTTGACGTCTTTGTATGCTTTGATCTTTGTTGCTGCTGAGATCTTTGAAATATTAGTTTATAAGGCTTGGGAGAGGAAGTAAATACACTTTGGTGTTGGTTGCAAGCCTACAACCTGGGACCAGTCTATTATCACCAAGAACAAACCGACATCCAGGTACCAGTCATAACATGGATCAACTCTCCAACCTGGGACCAGTCTATTATCACCAGGATCAAGCCGACAACCAGGTACCAATCCATCATAATATGGATCACCTCGATCAAGGCGGTGGTCACCAGCGACCAGTCTATTATCACCTGGATCAAGCCGACAACCTGGGACCAGTCTATTATCAGCAGGATCAAGCCGACAAACTGGGACTAGTCTATTATCAGCAGGATCAAGCCGACAACCTGGGACCAGTCTATTATCACCTGGATCAAGCCGACAACCAGGGACCAGTCTATTATCACCTGGATCAAGCCGAAAACCTGGGACCAGTCTATTATCACCTGGATCAAGCCGACAACCTGGGACTAGTCTATTATCACCTGGATCAAGCCGACAACCTGGGACCAGTCTATTATCAGCAGGATCAAGCCAACAACCTGGGACTAGTCTATTATCAGCAGGATCAAGCCGACAACCTGGGACCAGTCTATTATCACCCGGATCAAGCCGACAACCAGGGACCAGTCTATTATCCCCCGGATCAAGCCGACAACCAGGGACCAGTCTATTATCAGCAGGATCAAGCCGACAACCAGGGACCAGTCTATTATCACCTGGATCAAGCCGACAACCTGGGACCAGTATATTATCAGCAGGATCAAGGCGACAACCTGGGACTAGTCTATTATCAGCAGGATCAAGCCGACAACCAGGGACCAGTCTATTATCACCCGGATCAAGCCGACAACCTGGGACCAGTCTATTATCACCTGGATCAAGCCGACAACCAGGGACCAGTCTATTATCACCCGGATCAAGCCGACAACCTGGGACCAGTCTATTATCAGCAGGATCAAGCAGACAACCTGGGAACAGTCTATTATCAGCAGGATCAAGCCGACAACCTGGTACCAGTCTCTTATCAGCAGGATCAAGCAGACAACCTGGGAACAGTCTATTATCAGCAGGATCAAGCCGACAACCTGGTACCAGTCTCTTATCACCTGGATCAAGCCGACAACCTGGGACTAGTCTATTATCACCTGGATCAAGCCGACAACCTGGGACTAGTCTATTATCACCTGGATCAAGCCGACAACCTGGGACCAGTCTATTATCAGCAGGATCAAGCAGACAACCTGGGACCAGTCTATTATCACCCGGATCAAGCCGACAACCAGGGACCAGTCTATTATAAGCAGGATCAAGCAGACAACCTGGGACCAGTCTATTATCACCCGGATCAAGCCGACAACCAGGGACCAGTCTATTATAAGCAGGATCAAGCAGACAACCTGGGACCAGTCTATTATCAGCAGGATCAAGCCGACAACCTGGGACGAGTCTATTATCACCAGGATTAAGCCGACAACCAGGGACCAGTCTATTATCACCTGGATCAAGCCGACAACCTGGGACCAGTCTATTATCACCTGGATCAAGCCGACAACCTGGGACTAGCCTATTATCACCTGGATCAAGCCGACAACCTGGGACCAGTCTATTATCAGCAGGATCAAGCAGACAACCTGTGACCAGTCTATTATCACCCGGATCAAGCCGACAACCAGGGACCAGTCTATTATAAGCAGCATCAAGCAGACAACCTGGGACCAGTCTATTATCAAAAGGATCAAGCCGACAACCAGGGACCAGTCTATTATAAGCAGGATCAAGCAGACAACCTGGGACCAGTCAATTATCACCTGGATCAAGCCGACTACCTGGGACTAGTCTATTATCAGCAGGATCAAGCTGACAACTCAGGACCAGTCTCTTATCACCAGGATCAAGCCGACAACCTGGGACCAGTCTATTATCAGCAGGATCAAGCCGACAACCTGGGACCAGTCTATTATCACCTGGATCAAGCCGACAACCAGGGACCAGTCTATTATCACCTGGATAAAGCCGACAACCTGGGACCAGTCTATTATCAGCAGGATCAAGCCGACAACCTGGGACTAGTCTATTATCAGCAGGATCAAGCCGACAACCAGGGACCAGTCTATTATCACCTGGATCAAGCCGACAACCTGGGACCAGTCTATTATCACCTGGATCAAGCCGACAACCTGGGACTAGTCTATTATCACCTGGATCAAGCCGACAACCTGGGACCAGTCTATTATCAGCAGGATCAAGCAGACAACCTGGGACCAGTCTATTATCACCCGGATCAAGCCGACAACCAGGGACCAGTCTATTATCCCCCGGATCAACTCGACAACCAGGGACCAGTCCATTATCCCCCGGATCAACTCGACAACCTGGGACCAGTCTATTATCAGCAGAATCAAGCCGACAACCAGGGACCAGTCTATTATCACCCGGATCAAGCCGACAACCTGGGACCAGTCTATTATCACCTGGATCAGGCCGACAACCCGGGACCAGTCCATTATCCCCCGGATCAACTCGACAACCTTGGACCAGTCTATTATCAGCAGGATCAAGCCGACAACCAGGGACCAGTCCATTATCCCCCGGATCAACTCGACAACCTGGGACCAGTCTATTATCAGCAGGATCAAGCCGACAACCAGGGACCAGTCTATTATCACCCGGATCAAGCCGACAACCTGAGACCAGTCTATTATCAGCAGGATCAAGCAGACAACCTGGGAACAGTCTATTATCAGCAGGATCAAGCCGACAACCTGGTACCAGTCTCTTATCACCAGGATCAAGGTGACAACCTGGGACCAGTCTATTATCAGCAGGATCAAGCCGACAACCAGGGACCAGTCTATTATCACCTGGATCAAGCCGACAACCTGGGACCAGTCTATTATCAGCAGGATCAAGGCGACAACCTGGGACTAGTCTATTATCAGCAGGATCAAGCCGACAACCAGGGACCAGTCTATTATCACCTGGATCAAGCCGACAACCTGGGACCAGTCTATTATCACCTGGATCAAGCCGACAATCTGGGACTAGTCTATTATCACCCGGATCAAGCCGACAACCAGGGACCAGTCTATTATCACCTGGATCAAGCCGTCAACCTGGGACCAGTCTATTATCAGCAGGATCAAGCAGACAACCTGGGACCAGTCTATTATCACCCGGATCAAGCCGACAACCAGGGACCAGTCTATTATAAGCAGGATCAAGCAATCATTTCCTGTCCTTTAGAGCTCTTTGATCTGTTTTGACGTCTTTGTATGCTTTGATCTTTGTTGCTGCTGAGATCTTTGAAATATTAGTTTATAAGGCTTGGGAGAGGAAGTAAATACACTTTGGTGTTGGTTGCAAGCCTACAACCTGGGACCAGTCTATTATCACCAAGAACAAACCGACATCCAGGTACCAGTCATAACATGGATCAACTCTCCAACCTGGGACCAGTCTATTATCACCAGGATCAAGCCGACAACCAGGTACCAATCCATCATAATATGGATCACCTCGATCAAGGCGGTGGTCACCAGCGACCAGTCTATTATCACCTGGATCAAGCCGACAACCTGGGACTAGTCTATTATCACCTGGATCAAGCCGACAACCTGGGACCAGTCTATTATCAGCAGGATCAAGCAGACAACCTGGGACCAGTCTATTATCACCCGGATCAAGCCGACAACCAGGGACCAGTCTATTATCCCCCGGATCAACTCGACAACCAGGGACCAGTCCATTATCCCCCGGATCAACTCGACAACCTGGGACCAGTCTATTATCAGCAGGATCAAGCCGACAACCAGGGACCAGTCTATTATCACCCGGATCAAGCCGACAACCTGGGACCAGTCTATTATCACCTGGATCAGGCCGACAACCCGGGACCAGTCCATTATCCCCCGGATCAACTCGACAACCTGGGACCAGTCTATTATCAGCAGGATCAAGCCGACAACCAGGGACCAGTCCATTATCCCCCGGATCAACTCGACAACCTGGGACCAGTCTATTATCAGCAGGATCAAGCCGACAACCAGGGACCAGTCTATTATCACCCGGATCAAGCCGACAACCTGAGACCAGTCTATTATCAGCAGGATCAAGCAGACAACCTGGGAACAGTCTATTATCAGCAGGATCAAGCCGACAACCTGGTACCAGTCTCTTATCACCAGGATCAAGGTGACAACCTGGGACCAGTCTATTATCAGCAGGATCAAGCCGACAACCAGGGACCAGTCTATTATCACCTGGATCAAGCCGACAACCTGGGACCAGTCTATTATCAGCAGGATCAAGGCGACAACCTGGGACTAGTCTATTATCAGCAGGATCAAGCCGACAACCAGGGACCAGTCTATTATCACCCGGATCAAGCCGACAACCTGGGACCAGTCTATTATCACCTGGATCAAGCCGACAACCAGGGACCAGTCTATTATCACCCGGATCAAGCCGACAACCTGGGACCAGTCTATTATCAGCAGGATCAAGCAGACAACCTGGGAACAGTCTATTATCAGCAGGATCAAGCCGACAACCTGGTACCAGTCTCTTATCAGCAGGATCAAGCAGACAACCTGGGAACAGTCTATTATCAGCAGGATCAAGCCGACAAACTGGGACTAGTCTATTATCAGCAGGATCAAGCCGACAACCTGGGACCAGTCTATTATCACCTGGATCAAGCCGACAACCAGGGACCAGTCTATTATCACCTGGATCAAGCCGAAAACCTGGGACCAGTCTATTATCACCTGGATCAAGCCGACAACCTGGGACTAGTCTATTATCACCTGGTTCAAGCCGACAACCTGGGACCAGTCTATTATCAGCAGGATCAAGCCAACAACCTGGGACTAGTCTATTATCAGCAGGATCAAGCCGACAACCTGGGACCAGTCTATTATCACCCGGATCAAGCCGACAACCAGGGACCAGTCTATTATCCCCCGGATCAAGCCGACAACCAGGGACCAGTCTATTATCAGCAGGATCAAGCCGACAACCAGGGACCAGTCTATTATCACCTGGATCAAGCCGACAACCTGGGACCAGTATATTATCAGCAGGATCAAGGCGACAACCTGGGACTAGTCTATTATCAGCAGGATCAAGCCGACAACCAGGGACCAGTCTATTATCACCCGGATCAAGCCGACAACCTGGGACCAGTCTATTATCACCTGGATCAAGCCGACAACCAGGGACCAGTCTATTATCACCCGGATCAAGCCGACAACCTGGGACCAGTCTATTATCAGCAGGATCAAGCAGACAACCTGGGAACAGTCTATTATCAGCAGGATCAAGCCGACAACCTGGTACCAGTCTCTTATCAGCAGGATCAAGCAGACAACCTGGGAACAGTCTATTATCAGCAGGATCAAGCCGACAACCTGGTACCAGTCTCTTATCACCTGGATCAAGCCGACAACCTGGGACTAGTCTATTATCACCTGGATCAAGCCGACAACCTGGGACTAGTCTATTATCACCTGGATCAAGCCGACAACCTGGGACCAGTCTATTATCAGCAGGATCAAGCAGACAACCTGGGACCAGTCTATTATCACCCGGATCAAGCCGACAACCAGGGACCAGTCTATTATAAGCAGGATCAAGCAGACAACCTGGGACCAGTCTATTATCACCCGGATCAAGCCGACAACCAGGGACCGGTCTATTATAAGCAGGATCAAGCAGACAACCTGGGACCAGTCTATTATCAGCAGGATCAAGCCGACAACCTGGGACGAGTCTATTATCACCAGGATTAAGCCGACAACCAGGGACCAGTCTATTATCACCTGGATCAAGCCGACAACCTGGGACCAGTCTATTATCACCTGGATCAAGCCGACAACCTGGGACTAGCCTATTATCACCTGGATCAAGCCGACAACCTGGGACCAGTCTATTATCAGCAGGATCAAGCAGACAACCTGTGACCAGTCTATTATCACCCGGATCAAGCCGACAACCAGGGACCAGTCTATTATAAGCAGCATCAAGCAGACAACCTGGGACCAGTCTATTATCAAAAGGATCAAGCCGACAACCAGGGACCAGTCTATTATAAGCAGGATCAAGCAGACAACCTGGGACCAGTCAATTATCACCTGGATCAAGCCGACTACCTGGGACTAGTCTATTATCAGCAGGATCAAGCTGACAACTCAGGACCAGTCTCTTATCACCAGGATCAAGCCGACAACCTGGGACCAGTCTATTATCAGCAGGATCAAGCCGACAACCTGGGACCAGTCTATTATCACCTGGATCAAGCCGACAACCAGGGACCAGTCTATTATCACCTGGATCAAGCCGACAACCTGGGACCAGTCTATTATCAGCAGGATCAAGCCGACAACCTGGGACTAGTCTATTATCAGCAGGATCAAGCCGACAACCAGGGACCAGTCTATTATCACCTGGATCAAGCCGACAACCTGGGACCAGTCTATTATCACCTGGATCAAGCCGACAACCTGGGACTAGTCTATTATCACCTGGATCAAGCCGACAACCTGGGACCAGTCTATTATCAGCAGGATCAAGCAGACAACCTGGGACCAGTCTATTATCACCCGGATCAAGCCGACAACCAGGGACCAGTCTATTATCCCCCGGATCAACTCGACAACCAGGGACCAGTCCATTATCCCCCGGATCAACTCGACAACCTGGGACCAGTCTATTATCAGCAGGATCAAGCCGACAACCAGGGACCAGTCTATTATCACCCGGATCAAGCCGACAACCTGGGACCAGTCTATTATCACCTGGATCAGGCCGACAACCCGGGACCAGTCCATTATCCCCCGGATCAACTCGACAACCTGGGACCAGTCTATTATCAGCAGGATCAAGCCGACAACCAGGGACCAGTCTATTATCACCCGGATCAAGCCGACAACCTGGGACCAGTCTATTATCAGCAGGATCAAGCAGACAACCTGGGAACAGTCTATTATCAGCAGGATCAAGCCGACAACCTGGTACCAGTCTCTTATCACCAGGATCAAGGTGACAACCTGGGACCAGTCTATTATCAGCAGGATCAAGCCGACAACCAGGGACCAGTCTATTATCACCTGGATCAAGCCGACAACCTGGGACCAGTCTATTATCAGCAGGATCAAGGCGACAACCTGGGACTAGTCTATTATCAGCAGGATCAAGCCGACAACCAGGGACCAGTCTATTATCACCTGGATCAAGCCGACAACCTGGGACCAGTCTATTATCACCTGGATCAAGCCGACAATCTGGGACTAGTCTATTATCACCCGGATCAAGCCGACAACCAGGGACCAGTCTATTATCACCTGGATCAAGCCGTCAACCTGGGACCAGTCTATTATCAGCAGGATCAAGCAGACAACCTGGGACCAGTCTATTATCACCCGGATCAAGCCGACAACCAGGGACCAGTCTATTATAAGCAGGATCAAGCAATCATTTCCTGTCCTTTAGAGCTCTTTGATCTGTTTTGACGTCTTTGTATGCTTTGATCTTTGTTGCTGCTGAGATCTTTGAAATATTAGTTTATAAGGCTTGGGAGAGGAAGTAAATACACTTTGGTGTTGGTTGCAAGCCTACAACCTGGGACCAGTCTATTATCACCAAGAACAAACCGACATCCAGGTACCAGTCATAACATGGATCAACTCTCCAACCTGGGACCAGTCTATTATCACCAGGATCAAGCCGACAACCAGGTACCAATCCATCATAATATGGATCACCTCGATCAAGGCGGTGGTCACCAGCGACCAGTCTATTATCACCGGGATCAAGCCTACAACCCGGGACCAGTCTATTATCACCTGGATCAAGCCGATAACCTGGGACCAGTCTCTTATCAGCAGGATCAAGCCGACAACCTGGGACCAGTCTCTTATCACCAGGATCAAGCCGACAACCTCGGACCAGTCTATTATCAGCGGAATCAAGCCGACAACCTGGGACCAGTCTATTATCACCCGGATCAAGCCGACAACCAGGGACCAGTCTATTATCACCTGGATCAGGCCGACAACCCAGGACCAGTCCATTATCCCCCGGATCAACTCGACAACCTGGGACCAGTCTATTATCAGCAGGATCAAGCGGACAACCAGGGACCAGTCTATTATCACCCGGATCAAGCCGACAACCTGGGACCAGTCTATTATCAGCAGGATCAAGCAGACAACCTGGGAACAGTCTATTATCAGCAGGATCAAGCCGACAACCTGGTACCAGTCTCTTATCACCAGGATCAAGGTGACAGCCTGGAACCAGTCTATTATCACCCGGATCAAGCCGACAACCAGGGACCAGTCTCTTATCACCAGGATCAAGCCGACAACCTGGGACCAGTCTATTATCACCCGGATCAAGCCGACAACCTGGGACCAGTCTATTATCAACAGCATCAAGCAGACAACCTGGGAACAGTCTATTATCAGCAGGATCAAGCCGACAACCTGGTACCAGTCTCTTATCACCAGGATCAAAGTGACAACCTGGAACCAGTCTATTATCACCCGGATCAAGCCGACAACCAGGGACCAGTCTATTATAAGCAGGATCAAGCAGACAACCTCGGACCAGTGTATTATCACATGGTTTAAGCCGACAACCTGGGACTAGTCTGTTATCAGCAGGATCATGCCGACAACCAGGGACCAGTCTATTATCACCTGGATCAAGCCGACAACTCAGGACCAGTCTCTTATCACCAGGATCAAGCCGACAACCTGGTACCAGTCTCTTATCACCAGGATCAAGGTGACAACCTGGGACCAGTCTATTATCAGCAGGATCAAGCCGACAACCAGGGACCAGTCTATTATCACCTGGATCAAGCCGACAACCTGGGACCAGTCTATTATCAGCAGGATCAAGGCGACAACCTGGGACTAGTCTATTATCAGCAGGATCAAGCCGACAACCAGGGACCAGTCTATTATCACCTGGATCAAGCCGACAACCTGGGACCAGTCTATTATCACCTGGATCAAGCCGACAATCTGGGACTAGTCTATTATCACCCGGATCAAGCCGACAACCAGGGACCAGTCTATTATCACCTGGATCAAGCCATCAACCTGGGACCAGTCTATTATCAGCAGGATCAAGCAGACAACCTGGGACCAGTCTATTATCACACGGATCAAGCCGACAACCAGGGACCAGTCTATTATAAGCAGGATCAAGCAATCATTTCCTGTCCTTTAGAGCTCTTTGATCTGTTTTGACGTCTTTGTATGCTTTGATCTTTGTTGCTGCTGAGATCTTTGAAATATTAGTTTATAAGGCTTGGGAGAGGAAGTAAATACACTTTGGTGTTGGTTGCAAGCCTACAACCTGGGACCAGTCTATTATCACCAAGAACAAACCGACATCCAGGTACCAGTCATAACATGGATCAACTCTCCAACCTGGGACCAGTCTATTATCACCAGGATCAAGCCGACAACCAGGTACCAATCCATCATAATATGGATCACCTCGATCAAGGCGGTGGTCACCAGCGACCAGTCTATTATCACCGGGATCAAGCCTACAACCCGGGACCAGTCTATTATCACCTGGATCAAGCCGATAACCTGGGACCAGTCTATTATCAGCAGGATCAAGCCGACAACCTGGGACCAGTCTCTTATCAGCAGGATCAAGCCGACAACCTGGGACCAGTCTCTTATCACCAGGATCAAGCCGACAACCTGGGACCAGTCTATTATCAGCGGAATCAAGCCGACAACCTGGGACCAGTCTATTATCACCCGGATCAAGCCGACAACCAGGGACCAGTCTATTATCACCTGGATCAGGCCGACAACCCAGGACCAGTCCATTATCCCCCGGATCAACTCGACAACCTGGGACCAGTCTATTATCAGCAGGATCAAGCCGACAACCAGGGACCAGTCTATTATCACCCGGATCAAGCCGACAACCTGGGACCAGTCTATTATCAGCGGAATCAAGCCGACAACCTGGGACCAGTCTATTATCATCCGGATCAAGCCGACAACCAGGGACCAGTCTATTATCACCTGGATCAGGCCGACAACCCGGGACCAGTCCATTATCCCCCGGATCAACTCGACAACCTGGGACCAGTCTATTATCAGCAGGATCAAGCCGACAACCAGGGACCAGTCTATTATCACCCGGATCAAGCCGACAACCTGGGACCAGTCTATTATCAGCAGGATCAAGCAGACAACCTGGGAACAGTCTATTATCAGCAGGATCAAGCCGACAACCTGGTACCAGTCTCTTATCACCAGGATCAAGGTGACAACCTGGAACCAGTCTATTATCACCCGGATCAAGCCGACAACCAGGGACCAGTCTATTATAAGCAGGATCAAGCAGACAACCTGGGACCAGTCTATTATCAGCAGGATCAAGCAAACAACCTGGGACCAGTCTATTATCACCTGGATCAAGCCGACAACCTGGGACTAGTCTATTATCACCTGGATCAAGCCGACAACCTGGGACCAGTCTATTATCAGCAGGATCAAGCAGACAACCTGGGACCAGTCTATTATCACCCGGATCAAGCCGACAACCAGGGACCAGTCTATTATAAGCAGGATCAAGCAATCATTTCCTGTCCTTTAGAGCTCTTTGATCTGTTTTGACGTCTTTGTATGCTTTGATCTTTGTTGCTGCTGAGATCTTTGAAATATTAGTTTATAAGGCTTGGGAGAGGAAGTAAATACACTTTGGTGTTGGTTGCAAGCCTACAACCTGGGACCAGTCTATTATCACCAAGAACAAACCGACCTCCAGGTACCAGTCATAACATGGATCAACTCTCCAACCTGGGACCAGTCTATTATCACCAGGATCAAGCCGACAACCAGGTACCAATCCATCATAATATGGATCACCTCGATCAAGGCGGTGGTCACCAGCGACCAGTCTATTATCACCTGGATCAAGCCGACAACCTGGGACCAGTCTATTATCAGCAGGATCAAGCCGACAACCTGGGACTAGTCTATTATCAGCAGGATCAAGCCGACAACCTGGGACCAGTCTATTATCACCTGGATCAAGCCGACAACCAGGGACCAGTCTATTATCACCTGGATCAAGCCGAAAACCTGGGACCAGTCTATTATCACCTGGATCAAGCCGACAACCTGGGACTAGTCTATTATAACCTGGATCAAGCCGACAACCTGGGACCAGTCTATTATCAGCAGGATCAAGCCAACAACCTGGGACTAGTCTATTATCAGCAGGATCAAGCCGACAACCTGGGACCAGTCTATTATCACCTGGATCAAGCCGACAACCAGGGACCAGTCTATTATCACCTGGATCAAGCCGAAAACCTGGGACCAGTCTATTATCACCTGGATCAAGCCGACAACCTGGGACTAGTCTATTATCACCTGGATCAAGCCGACAACCTGGGACCAGTCTATTATCAGCAGGATCAAGCAGACAACCTGGGACCAGTCTATTATCACCCGGATCAAGCCGACAACCAGGGACCAGTCTATTATCAGCAGGATCAAGCAGACAACCTGGGACCAGTCTATTATCACCCGGATCAAACCGACAACCAGGGACCAGTCTATTATCCCCCGGATCAACTCGACAACCAGGGACCAGTCCATTATCCCCCGGATCAACTCGACAACCTGGGACCAGTCTATTATCAGCAGGATCAAGCCGACAACCAGGGACCAGTCTATTATCACCCGGATCAAGCCGACAACCTGGGACCAGTCTATTATCACCTGGATCAGGCCGACAACCCGGGACCAATCCATTATCCCCCGGATCAACTCGACAACCTGGGACCAGTCTATTATCAGCAGGATCAAGCCGACAACCAGGGACCAGTCTATTATCACCCGGATCAAGCCGACAACCTGAGACCAGTCTATTATCAGCAGGATCAAGCAGACAACCTGGGAACAGTCTATTATCAGCAGGATCAAGCCGACAACCTGGTACCAGTCTCTTATCACCAGGATCAAGGTGACAACCTGGGACCAGTCTATTATCAGCAGGATCAAGCCGACAACCTGGTACCAGTCTCTTATCACCAGGATCAAGGTGACAACCTGGGACCAGTCTATTATCAGCAGGATCAAGGCGACAACCTGGGACTAGTCTATTATCAGCAGGATCAAGCCGACAACCAGGGACCAGTCTATTATCACCTGGATCAAGCCGACAACCTGGAACCAGTCTATTAACACCTGGATCAAGCCGACAATCTGGGACTAGTCTATTATCACCCGGATCAAGCCGACAACCAGGGACCAGTCTATTATCACCTGGATCAAGCCGTCAACCTGGGACCAGTCTATTATCAGCAGGATCAAGCAGACAACCTGGGACCAGTCTATTAGCACCCGGATCAAGCCGACAACCAGGGACCAGTCTATTATAAGCAGGATCAAGCAATCATTTCCTGTCCTTTAGAGCTCTTTGATCTGTTTTGACGTCTTTGTATGCTTTGATCTTTGTTGCTGCTGAGATCTTTGAAATATTAGTTTATAAGGCTTGGGAGAGGAAGTAAATACACTTTGGTGTTGGTTGCAAGCCTACAACCTGGGACCAGTCTATTATCACCAAGAACAAACCGACATCCAGGTACCAGTCATAACATGGATCAACTCTCCAACCTGGGACCAGTCTATTATCACCAGGATCAAGCCGACAACCAGGTACCAATCCATCATAATATGGATCACCTCGATCAAGGCGGTGGTCACCAGCGACCAGTCTATTATCACCGGGATCAAGCCTACAACCCGGGACCAGTCTATTATCACCTGGATCAAGCCGATAACCTGGGACCAGTCTCTTATCAGCAGGATCAAGCCGACAACCTGGGACCAGTCTCTTATCACCAGGATCAAGCCGACAACCTCGGACCAGTCTATTATCAGCGGAATCAAGCCGACAACCTGGGACCAGTCTATTATCACCCGGATCAAGCCGACAACCAGGGACCAGTCTATTATCACCTGGATCAGGCCGACAACCCAGGACCAGTCCATTATCCCCCGGATCAACTCGACAACCTGGGACCAGTCTATTATCAGCAGGATCAAGCGGACAACCAGGGACCAGTCTATTATCACCCGGATCAAGCCGACAACCTGGGACCAGTCTATTATCAGCAGGATCAAGCAGACAACCTGGGAACAGTCTATTATCAGCAGGATCAAGCCGACAACCTGGTACCAGTCTCTTATCACCAGGATCAAGGTGACAGCCTGGAACCAGTCTATTATCACCCGGATCAAGCCGACAACCAGGGACCAGTCTCTTATCACCAGGATCAAGCCGACAACCTGGGACCAGTCTATTATCACCCGGATCAAGCCGACAACCTGGGACCAGTCTATTATCAACAGCATCAAGCAGACAACCTGGGAACAGTCTATTATCAGCAGGATCAAGCCGACAACCTGGTACCAGTCTCTTATCACCAGGATCAAAGTGACAACCTGGAACCAGTCTATTATCACCCGGATCAAGCCGACAACCAGGGACCAGTCTATTATAAGCAGGATTAAGCAGACAACCTCGGACCAGTGTATTATCACATGGTTTAAGCCGACAACCTGGGACTAGTCTGTTATCAGCAGGATCATGCCGACAACCAGGGACCAGTCTATTATCACCTGGATCAAGCCGACAACTCAGGACCAGTCTCTAATCACCAGGATCAAGCCGACAACCTGGTACCAGTCTCTTATCACCAGGATCAAGGTGACAACCTGGGACCAGTCTATTATCAGCAGGATCAAGCCGACAACCAGGGACCAGTCTATTATCACCTGGATCAAGCCGACAACCTGGGACCAGTCTATTATCAGCAGGATCAAGGCGACAACCTGGGACTAGTCTATTATCAGCAGGATCAAGCCGACAACCAGGGACCAGTCTATTATCACCTGGATCAAGCCGACAACCTGGGACCAGTCTATTATCACCTGGATCAAGCCGACAATCTGGGACTAGTCTATTATCACCCGGATCAAGCCGACAACCAGGGACCAGTCTATTATCACCTGGATCAAGCCGTCAACCTGGGACCAGTCTATTATCAGCAGGATCAAGCAGACAACCTGGGACCAGTCTATTATCACACGGATCAAGCCGACAACCAGGGACCAGTCTATTATAAGCAGGATCAAGCAATCATTTCCTGTCCTTTAGAGCTCTTTGATCTGTTTTGACGTCTTTGTATGCTTTGATCTTTGTTGCTGCTGAGATCTTTGAAATATTAGTTTATAAGGCTTGGGAGAGGAAGTAAATACACTTTGGTGTTGGTTGCAAGCCTACAACCTGGGACCAGTCTATGATCACCAAGAACAAACCGACATCCAGGTACCAGTCATAACATGGATCAACTCTCCAACCTGGGACCAGTCTATTATCACCAGGATCAAGCCGACAACCAGGTACCAATCCATCATAATATGGATCACCTCGATCAAGGCGGTGGTCACCAGCGACCAGTCTATTATCACCGGGATCAAGCCTACAACCCGGGACCAGTCTATTATCACCTGGATCAAGCCGATAACCTGGGACCAGTCTATTATCAGCAGGATCAAGCCGACAACCTGGGACCAGTCTCTTATCAGCAGGATCAAGCCGACAACCTGGGACCAGTCTCTTATCACCAGGATCAAGCCGACAACCTGGGACCAGTCTATTATCAGCGGAATCAAGCCGACAACCTGGGACCAGTCTATTATCACCCGGATCAAGCCGACAACCAGGGACCAGTCTATTATCACCTGGATCAGGCCGACAACCCAGGACCAGTCCATTATCCCCCGGATCAACTCGACAACCTGGGACCAGTCTATTATCAGCAGGATCAAGCCGACAACCAGGGACCAGTCTATTATCACCCGGATCAAGCCGACAACCTGGGACCAGTCTATTATCAGCGGAATCAAGCCGACAACCTGGGACCAGTCTATTATCATCCGGATCAAGCCGACAACCAGGGACCAGTCTATTATCACCTGGATCAGGCCGACAACCCGGGACCAGTCCATTATCCCCCGGATCAACTCGACAACCTGGGACCAGTCTATTATCAGCAGGATCAAGCCGACAACCAGGGACCAGTCTATTATCACCCGGATCAAGCCGACAACCTGGGACCAGTCTATTATCAGCAGGATCAAGCAGACAACCTGGGAACAGTCTATTATCAGCAGGATCAAGCCGACAACCTGGTACCAGTCTCTTATCACCAGGATCAAGGTGACAACCTGGAACCAGTCTATTATCACCCGGATCAAGCCGACAACCAGGGACCAGTCTATTATAAGCAGGATCAAGCAGACAACCTGGGACCAGTCTATTATCAGCAGGATCAAGCAGACAACCTGGGACCAGTCTATTATCACCTGGATCAAGCCGACAACCTGGGACTAGTCTATTATCACCTGGATCAAGCCGACAACCTGGGACCAGTCTATTATCAGCAGGATCAAGCAGACAACCTGGGACCAGTCTATTATCACCCGGATCAAGCCGACAACCAGGGACCAGTCTATTATAAGCAGGATCAAGCAATCATTTCCTGTCCTTTAGAGCTCTTTGAGCTGTTTTGACGTCTTTGTATGCTTTGATCTTTGTTGCTGCTGAGATCTTTGAAATATTAGTTTATAAGGCTTGGGAGAGGAAGTAAATACACTTTGGTGTTGGTTGCAAGCCTACAACCTGGGACCAGTCTATTATCACCAAGAACAAACCGACCTCCAGGTACAAGTCATAACATGGATCAACTCTCCAACCTGGGACCAGTCTATTATCACCAGGATCAAGCCGACAACCAGGTACCAATCCATCATAATATGGATCACCTCGATCAAGGCGGTGGTCACCAGCGACCAGTCTATTATCACCTGGATCAAGCCGACAACCTGGGACCAGTCTATTATCAGCAGGATCAAGCCGACAACCTGGGACTAGTCTATTATCAGCAGGATCAAGCCGACAACCTGGGACCAGTCTATTATCACCTGGATCAAGCCGACAACCAGGGACCAGTCTATTATCACCTGGATCAAGCCGAAAACCTGGGACCAGTCTATTATCACCTGGATCAAGCCGACAACCTGGGACTAGTCTATTATCACCTGGATCAAGCCGACAACCTGGGACCAGTCTATTATCAGCAGGATCAAGCCGACAACCTGGGACTAGTCTATTATCAGCAGGATCAAGCCGACAACCTGGGACCAGTCTATTATCACCTGGATCAAGCCGACAACCAGGGACCAGTCTATTATCACCTGGATCAAGCCGAAAACCTGGGACCAGTCTATTATCACCTGGATCAAGCCGACAACCTGGGACTAGTCTATTATCACCTGGATCAAGCCGACAACCTGGGACCAGTCTATTATCAGCAGGATCAAGCAGACAACCTGGGACCAGTCTATTATCACCCGGATCAAGCCGACAACCAGGGACCAGTCTATTATAAGCAGGATCAAGCAATCATTTCCTGTCCTTTAGAGCTCTTTGATCTGTTTTGACGTCTTTGTATGCTTTGATCTTTGTTGCTGCTGAGATCTTTGAAATATTAGTTTATAAGGCTTGGGAGAGGAAGTAAATACACTTTGGTGTTGGTTGCAAGCCTACAACCTGGGACCAGTCTATTATCACCAAGAACAAACCGACCTCCAGGTACCAGTCATAACATGGATCAACTCTCCAACCTGGGACCAGTCTATTATCACCAGGATCAAGCCGACAACCAGGTACCAATCCATCATAATATGGATCACCTCGATCAAGGCGGTGGTCACCAGCGACCAGTCTATTATCACCTGGATCAAGCCGACAACCTGGGACCAGTCTATTATCAGCAGGATCAAGCCGACAACCTGGGACTAGTCTATTATCAGCAGGATCAAGCCGACAACCTGGGACCAGTCTATTATCACCTGGATCAAGCCGACAACCAGGGACCAGTCTATTATCACCTGGATCAAGCCGAAAACCTGGGACCAGTCTATTATCACCTGGATCAAGCCGACAACCTGGGACTAGTCTATTATCACCTGGATCAAGCCGACAACCTGGGACCAGTCTATTATCAGCAGGATCAAGCCAACAACCTGGGACTAGTCTATTATCAGCAGGATCAAGCCGACAACCTGGGACCAGTCTATTATCACCTGGATCAAGCCGACAACCAGGGACCAGTCTATTATCACCTGGATCAAGCCGAAAACCTGGGACCAGTCTATTATCACCTGGATCAAGCCGACAACCTGGGACTAGTCTATTATCACCTGGATCAAGCCGACAACCTGGGACCAGTCTATTATCAGCAGGATCAAGCAGACAACCTGGGACCAGTCTATTATCACCCGGATCAAGCCGACAACCAGGGACCAGTCTATTATCAGCAGGATCAAGCAGACAACCTGGGACCAGTCTATTATCACCCGGATCAAGCCGACAACCAGGGACCAGTCTATTATCCCCCGGATCAACTCGACAACCAGGGACCAGTCCATTATCCCCCGGATCAACTCGACAACCTGGGACCAGTCTATTATCAGCAGGATCAAGCCGACAACCAGGGACCAGTCTATTATCACCCGGATCAAGCCGACAACCTGGGACCAGTCTATTATCACCTGGATCAGGCCGACAACCCGGGACCAGTCCATTATCCCCCGGATCAACTCGACAACCTGGGACCAGTCTATTATCAGCAGGATCAAGCCGACAACCAGGGACCAGTCTATTATCACCCGGATCAAGCCGACAACCTGAGACCAGTCTATTATCAGCAGGATCAAGCAGACAACCTGGGAACAGTCTATTATCAGCAGGATCAAGCCGACAACCTGGTACCAGTCTCTTATCACCAGGATCAAGGTGACAACCTGGGACCAGTCTATTATCAGCAGGATCAAGCCGACAACCAGGGACCAGTCTATTATCACCTGGATCAAGCCGACAACCTGGGACCAGTCTATTATCAGCAGGATCAAGGCGACAACCAGGGACCAGTCTATTATCACCTGGATCAAGCCGACAACCTGGGACCAGTCTATTATCAGCAGGATCAAGGCGACAACCTGGGACTAGTCTATTATCAGCAGGATCAAGCCGACAACCAGGGACCAGTCTATTATCACCTGGATCAAGCCGACAACCTGGGACCAGTCTATTATCACCTGGATCAAGCCGACAATCTGGGACTAGTCTATTATCACCCGGATCAAGCCGACAACCAGGGACCAGTCTATTATCACCTGGATCAAGCCGTCAACCTGGGACCAGTCTATTATCAGCAGGATCAAGCAGACAACCTGGGACCAGTCTATTATCACCCGGATCAAGCCGACAACCAGGGACCAGTCTATTATAAGCAGGATCAAGCAATCATTTCCTGTCCTTTAGAGCTCTTTGATCTGTTTTGACGTCTTTGTATGCTTTGATCTTTGTTGCTGCTGAGATCTTTGAAATATTAGTTTATAAGGCTTGGGAGAGGAAGTAAATACACTTTGGTGTTGGTTGCAAGCCTACAACCTGGGACCAGTCTATTATCACCAAGAACAAACCGACATCCAGGTACCAGTCATAACATGGATCAACTCTCCAACCTGGGACCAGTCTATTATCACCAGGATCAAGCCGACAACCAGGTACCAATCCATCATAATATGGATCACCTCGATCAAGGCGGTGGTCACCAGCGACCAGTCTATTATCACCGGGATCAAGCCTACAACCCGGGACCAGTCTATTATCACCTGGATCAAGCCGATAACCTGGGACCAGTCTCTTATCAGCAGGATCAAGCCGACAACCTGGGACCAGTCTCTTATCACCAGGATCAAGCCGACAACCTCGGACCAGTCTATTATCAGCGGAATCAAGCCGACAACCTGGGACCAGTCTATTATCACCCGGATCAAGCCGACAACCAGGGACCAGTCTATTATCACCTGGATCAGGCCGACAACCCAGGACCAGTCCATTATCCCCCGGATCAACTCGACAACCTGGGACCAGTCTATTATCAGCAGGATCAAGCGGACAACCAGGGACCAGTCTATTATCACCCGGATCAAGCCGACAACCTGGGACCAGTCTATTATCAGCAGGATCAAGCAGACAACCTGGGAACAGTCTATTATCAGCAGGATCAAGCCGACAACCTGGTACCAGTCTCTTATCACCAGGATCAAGGTGACAGCCTGGAACCAGTCTATTATCACCCGGATCAAGCCGACAACCAGGGACCAGTCTCTTATCACCAGGATCAAGCCGACAACCTGGGACCAGTCTATTATCACCCGGATCAAGCCGACAACCTGGGACCAGTCTATTATCAACAGCATCAAGCAGACAACCTGGGAACAGTCTATTATCAGCAGGATCAAGCCGACAACCTGGTACCAGTCTCTTATCACCAGGATCAAAGTGACAACCTGGAACCAGTCTATTATCACCCGGATCAAGCCGACAACCAGGGACCAGTCTATTATAAGCAGGATTAAGCAGACAACCTCGGACCAGTGTATTATCACATGGTTTAAGCCGACAACCTGGGACTAGTCTGTTATCAGCAGGATCATGCCGACAACCAGGGACCAGTCTATTATCACCTGGATCAAGCCGACAACTCAGGACCAGTCTCTTATCACCAGGATCAAGCCGACAACCTGGTACCAGTCTCTTATCACCAGGATCAAGGTGACAACCTGGGACCAGTCTATTATCAGCAGGATCAAGCCGACAACCAGGGACCAGTCTATTATCACCTGGATCAAGCCGACAACCTGGGACCAGTCTATTATCAGCAGGATCAAGGCGACAACCTGGGACTAGTCTATTATCAGCAGGATCAAGCCGACAACCAGGGACCAGTCTATTATCACCCGGATCAAGCCGACAACCAGGGACCAGTCTATTATCACCTGGATCAAGCCGTCAACCTGGGACCAGTCTATTATCAGCAGGATCAAGCAGACAACCTGGGACCAGTCTATTATCACACGGATCAAGCCGACAACCAGGGACCAGTCTATTATAAGCAGGATCAAGCAATCATTTCCTGTCCTTTAGAGCTCTTTGATCTGTTTTGACGTCTTTGTATGCTTTGATCTTTGTTGCTGCTGAGATCTTTGAAATATTAGTTTATAAGGCTTGGGAGAGGAAGTAAATACACTTTGGTGTTGGTTGCAAGCCTACAACCTGGGACCAGTCTATTATCACCAAGAACAAACCGACATCCAGGTACCAGTCATAACATGGATCAACTCTCCAACCTGGGACCAGTCTATTATCACCAGGATCAAGCCGACAACCAGGTACCAATCCATCATAATATGGATCACCTCGATCAAGGCGGTGGTCACCAGCGACCAGTCTATTATCACCGGGATCAAGCCTACAACCCGGGACCAGTCTATTATCACCTGGATCAAGCCGATAACCTGGGACCAGTCTATTATCAGCAGGATCAAGCCGACAACCTGGGACCAGTCTCTTATCAGCAGGATCAAGCCGACAACCTGGGACCAGTCTCTTATCACCAGGATCAAGCCGACAACCTGGGACCAGTCTATTATCAGCGGAATCAAGCCGACAACCTGGGACCAGTCTATTATCACCCGGATCAAGCCGACAACCAGGGACCAGTCTATTATCACCTGGATCAGGCCGACAACCCAGGACCAGTCCATTATCCCCCGGATCAACTCGACAACCTGGGACCAGTCTATTATCAGCAGGATCAAGCCGACAACCAGGGACCAGTCTATTATCACCCGGATCAAGCCGACAACCTGGGACCAGTCTATTATCAGCGGAATCAAGCCGACAACCTGGGACCAGTCTATTATCATCCGGATCAAGCCGACAACCAGGGACCAGTCTATTATCACCTGGATCAGGCCGACAACCCGGGACCAGTCCATTATCCCCCGGATCAACTCGACAACCTGGGACCAGTCTATTATCAGCAGGATCAAGCCGACAACCAGGGACCAGTCTATTATCACCCGGATCAAGCCGACAACCTGGGACCAGTCTATTATCAGCAGGATCAAGCAGACAACCTGGGAACAGTCTATTATCAGCAGGATCAAGCCGACAACCTGGTACCAGTCTCTTATCACCAGGATCAAGGTGACAACCTGGAACCAGTCTATTATCACCCGGATCAAGCCGACAACCAGGGACCAGTCTATTATAAGCAGGATCAAGCAGACAACCTGGGACCAGTCTATGATCAGCAGGATCAAGCAGACAACCTGGGACCAGTCTATTATCACCTGGATCAAGCCGACAACCTGGGACTAGTCTATTATCACCTGGATCAAGCCGACAACCTGGGACCAGTCTATTATCAGCAGGATCAAGCAGACAACCTGGGACCAGTCTATTATCACCCGGATCAAGCCGACAACCAGGGACCAGTCTATTATAAGCAGGATCAAGCAATCATTTCCTGTCCTTTAGAGCTCTTTGATCTGTTTTGACGTCTTTGTATGCTTTGATCTTTGTTGCTGCTGAGATCTTTGAAATATTAGTTTATAAGGCTTGGGAGAGGAAGTAAATACACTTTGGTGTTGGTTGCAAGCCTACAACCTGGGACCAGTCTATTATCACCAAGAACAAACCGACCTCCAGGTACCAGTCATAACATGGATCAACTCTCCAACCTGGGACCAGTCTATTATCACCAGGATCAAGCCGACAACCAGGTACCAATCCATCATAATATGGATCACCTCGATCAAGGCGGTGGTCACCAGCGACCAGTCTATTATCACCTGGATCAAGCCGACAACCTGGGACCAGTCTATTATCAGCAGGATCAAGCCGACAACCTGGGACTAGTCTATTATCAGCAGGATCAAGCCGACAACCTGGGACCAGTCTATTATCACCTGGATCAAGCCGACAACCAGGGACCAGTCTATTATCACCTGGATCAAGCCGAAAACCTGGGACCAGTCTATTATCACCTGGATCAAGCCGACAACCTGGGACTAGTCTATTATCACCTGGATCAAGCCGACAACCTGGGACCAGTCTATTATCAGCAGGATCAAGCCAACAACCTGGGACTAGTCTATTATCAGCAGGATCAAGCCGACAACCTGGGACCAGTCTATTATCACCTGGATCAAGCCGACAACCAGGGACCAGTCTATTATCACCTGGATCAAGCCGAAAACCTGGGACCAGTCTATTATCACCTGGATCAAGCCGACAACCTGGGACTAGTCTATTATCACCTGGATCAAGCCGACAACCTGGGACCAGTCTATTATCAGCAGGATCAAGCAGACAACCTGGGACCAGTCTATTATCACCCGGATCAAGCCGACAACCAGGGACCAGTCTATTATCCCCCGGATCAACTCGACAACCTGGGACCAGTCTATTATCAGCAGGATCAAGCCGACAACCAGGGACCAGTCCATTATCCCCCGGATCAACTCGACAACCTGGGACCAGTCTATTATCAGCAGGATCAAGCCGACAACCAGGGACCAGTCTATTATCACCCGGATCAAGCCGACAACCTGGGACCAGTCTATTATCACCTGGATCAGGCCGACAACCCGGGACCAGTCCATTATCCACCGGATCAACTCGACAACCTGGGACCAGTCTATTATCAGCAGGATCAAGCCGACAACCAGGGACCAGTCCATTATCCCCCGGATCAACTCGACAACCTGGGACCAGTCTATTATCAGCAGGATCAAGCCGACAACCAGGGACCAGTCTATTATCACCCGGATCAAGCCGACAACCTGAGACCAGTCTATTATCAGCAGGATCAAGCAGACAACCTGGGAACAGTCTATTATCAGCAGGATCAAGCCGACAACCTGGTACCAGTCTCTTATCACCAGGATCAAGGTGACAACCTGGGACCAGTCTATTATCAGCAGGATCAAGCCGACAACCAGGGACCAGTCTATTATCACCTGGATCAAGCCGACAACCTGGGACCAGTCTATTATCAGCAGGATCAAGGCGACAACCTGGGACTAGTCTATTATCAGCAGGATCAAGCCGACAACCAGGGACCAGTCTATTATCACCCGGATCAAGCCGACAACCTGGGACCAGTCTATTATCACCTGGATCAAGCCGACAACCAGGGACCAGTCTATTATCACCCGGATCAAGCCGACAACCTGGGACCAGTCTATTATCAGCAGGATCAAGCAGACAACCTGGGAACAGTCTATTATCAGCAGGATCAAGCCGACAACCTGGTACCAGTCTCTTATCAGCAGGATCAAGCAGACAAACTGGGAACAGTCTATTATCAGCAGGATCAAGCCGACAACCTGGTACCAGTCTCTTATCACCAGGATCAAGGTGACAACCTGGAACCAGTCTATTATCACCCGGATCAAGCCGACAACCAGGGACCAGTCTATTATAAGCAGGATCAAGCAGACAACCTGGGACCAGTCTATTATCAGCAGGATCAAGCAGACAACCTGGGACCAGTCTATTATCACCTGGATCAAGCCGACAACCTGGGACTAGTCTATTATCACCTGGATCAAGCCGACAACCTGGGACCAGTCTATTATCACCTGGATCAAGCCGACAATCTGGGACTAGTCTATTATCACCCGGATCAAGCCGACAACCAGGGACCAGTCTATTATCACCTGGATCAAGCCGTCAACCTGGGACCAGTCTATTATCAGCAGGATCAAGCAGACAACCTGGGACCAGTCTATTATCACACGGATCAAGCCGACAACCAGGGACCAGTCTATTATAAGCAGGATCAAGCAATCATTTCCTGTCCTTTAGAGCTCTTTGATCTGTTTTGACGTCTTTGTATGCTTTGATCTTTGTTGCTGCTGAGATCTTTGAAATATTAGTTTATAAGGCTTGGGAGAGGAAGTAAATACACTTTGGTGTTGGTTGCAAGCCTACAACCTGGGACCAGTCTATTATCACCAAGAACAAACCGACATCCAGGTACCAGTCATAACATGGATCAACTCTCCAACCTGGGACCAGTCTATTATCACCAGGATCAAGCCGACAACCAGGTACCAATCCATCATAATATGAATCACCTCGATCAAGGCGGTGGTCACCAGCGACCAGTCTATTATCACCGGGATCAAGCCTACAACCCGGGACCAGTCTATTATCACCTGGATCAAGCCGATAACCTGGGACCAGTCTATTATCAGCAGGATCAAGCCGACAACCTGGGACCAGTCTCTTATCAGCAGGATCAAGCCGACAACCTGGGACCAGTCTCTTATCACCAGGATCAAGCCGACAACCTGGGACCAGTCTATTATCAGCGGAATCAAGCCGACAACCTGGGACCAGTCTATTATCACCCGGATCAAGCCGACAACCAGGGACCAGTCTATTATCACCTGGATCAGGCCGACAACCCAGGACCAGTCCATTATCCCCCGGATCAACTCGACAACCTGGGACCAGTCTATTATCAGCAGGATCAAGCCGACAACCAGGGACCAGTCTATTATCACCCGGATCAAGCCGACAACCTGGGACCAGTCTATTATCAGCGGAATCAAGCCGACAACCTGGGACCAGTCTATTATCATCCGGATCAAGCCGACAACCAGGGACCAGTCTATTATCACCTGGATCAGGCCGACAACCCGGGACCAGTCCATTATCCCCCGGATCAACTCGACAACCTGGGACCAGTCTATTATCAGCAGGATCAAGCCGACAACCAGGGACCAGTCTATTATCACCCGGATCAAGCCGACAACCTGGGACCAGTCTATTATCAGCAGGATCAAGCAGACAACCTGGGAACAGTCTATTATCAGCAGGATCAAGCCGACAACCTGGTACCAGTCTCTTATCACCAGGATCAAGGTGACAACCTGGAACCAGTCTATTATCACCCGGATCAAGCCGACAACCAGGGACCAGTCTATTATAAGCAGGATCAAGCAGACAACCTGGGACCAGTCTATTATCAGCAGGATCAAGCAGACAACCTGGGACCAGTCTATTATCACCTGGATCAAGCCGACAACCTGGGACTAGTCTATTATCACCTGGATCAAGCCGACAACCTGGGACCAGTCTATTATCAGCAGGATCAAGCAGACAACCTGGGACCAGTCTATTATCACCCGGATCAAGCCGACAACCAGGGACCAGTCTATTATAAGCAGGATCAAGCAATCATTTCCTGTCCTTTAGAGCTCTTTGATCTGTTTTGACGTCTTTGTATGCTTTGATCTTTGTTGCTGCTGAGATCTTTGAAATATTAGTTTATAAGGCTTGGGAGAGGAAGTAAATACACTTTGGTGTTGGTTGCAAGCCTACAACCTGGGACCAGTCTGTTATCACCAAGAACAAACCAACCTCCAGGTACCAGTCATAACATGGATCAACTCTCCAACCTGGGACCAGTCTATTATCACCAGGATCAAGCCGACAACCAGGTACCAATCCATCATAATATGGATCACCTCGATCAAGGCGGTGGTCACCAGCGACCAGTCTATTATCACCTGGATCAAGCCGACAACCTGGGACCAGTCTATTATCAGCAGGATCAAGCCGACAACCTGGGACTAGTCTATTATCAGCAGGATCAAGCCGACAACCTGGGACCAGTCTATTATCACCTGGATCAAGCCGACAACCAGGGACCAGTCTATTATCACCTGGATCAAGCCGAAAACCTGGGACCAGTCTATTATCACCTGGATCAAGCCGACAACCTGGGACTAGTCTATTATCACCTGGATCAAGCCGACAACCTGGGACCAGTCTATTATCAGCAGGATCAAGCCAACAACCTGGGACTAGTCTATTATCAGCAGGATCAAGCCGACAACCTGGGACCAGTCTATTATCACCTGGATCAAGCCGACAACCAGGGACCAGTCTATTATCACCTGGATCAAGCCGAAAACCTGGGACCAGTCTATTATCACCTGGATCAAGCCGACAACCTGGGACTAGTCTATTATCACCTGGATCAAGCCGACAACCTGGGACCAGTCTATTATCAGCAGGATCAAGCAGACAACCTGGGACCAGTCTATTATCACCCGGATCAAGCCGACAACCAGGGACCAGTCTATTATCCCCCGGATCAACTCGACAACCTGGGACCAGTCTATTATCAGCAGGATCAAGCCGACAACCAGGGACCAGTCCATTATCCCCCGGATCAACTCGACAACCTGGGACCAGTCTATTATCAGCAGGATCAAGCCGACAACCAGGGACCAGTCTATTATCACCCGGATCAAGCCGACAACCTGGGACCAGTCTATTATCACCTGGATCAGGCCGACAACCCGGGACCAGTCCATTATCCCCCGGATCAACTCGACAACCTGGGACCAGTCTATTATCAGCAGGATCAAGCCGACAACCAGGGACCAGTCCATTATCCCCCGGATCAACTCGACAACCTGGGACCAGTCTATTATCAGCAGGATCAAGCCGACAACCAGGGACCAGTCTATTATCACCCGGATCAAGCCGACAACCTGAGACCAGTCTATTATCAGCAGGATCAAGCAGACAACCTGGGAACAGTCTATTATCAGCAGGATCAAGCCGACAACCTGGTACCAGTCTCTTATCACCAGGATCAAGGTGACAACCTGGGACCAGTCTATTATCAGCAGGATCAAGCCGACAACCACGGACCAGTCTATTATCACCTGGATCAAGCCGACAACCTGGGACCAGTCTATTATCAGCAGGATCAAGGCGACAACCTGGGACTAGTCTATTATCAGCAGGATCAAGCCGACAACCAGGGACCAGTCTATTATCACCCGGATCAAGCCGACAACCTGGGACCAGTCTATTATCACCTGGATCAAGCCGACAACCAGGGACCAGTCTATTATCACCCGGATCAAGCCGACAACCTGGGACCAGTCTATTATCAGCAGGATCAAGCAGACAACCTGGGAACAGTCTATTATCAGCAGGATCAAGCCGACAACCTGGTACCAGTCTCTTATCAGCAGGATCAAGCAGACAACCTGGGAACAGTCTATTATCAGCAGGATCAAGCCGACAACCTGGTACCAGTCTCTTATCACCAGGATCAAGGTGACAACCTGGAACCAGTCTATTATCACCCGGATCAAGCCGACAACCAGGGACCAGTCTATTATAAGCAGGATCAAGCAGACAACCTGGGACCAGTCTATTATCAGCAGGATCAAGCAGACAACCTGGGACCAGTCTATTATCACCTGGATCAAGCCGACAACCTGGGACTAGTCTATTATCACCTGGATCAAGCCGACAACCTGGGACCAGTCTATTATCAGCAGGATCAAGCAGACAACCTGGGACCAGTCTATTATCACCCGGATCAAGCCGACAACCAGGGACCAGTCTATTATAAGCAGGATCAAGCAATCATTTCCTGTCCTTTAGAGCTCTTTGATCTGTTTTGACGTCTTTGTATGCTTTGATCTTTGTTGCTGCTGAGATCTTTGAAATATTAGTTTATAAGGCTTGGGAGAGGAAGTAAATACACTTTGGTGTTGGTTGCAAGCCTACAACCTGGGACCAGTCTATTATCACCAAGAACAAACCGACATCCAGGTGCCAGTCATAACATGGATCAACTCTCCAACCTGGGACCAGTCTATTATCACCAGGATCAAGCCGACAACCAGGTACCAATCCATCATAATATGGATCACCTCGATCAAGGCGGTGGTCACCAGCGACCAGTCTATTATCACCTGGATCAAGCCGACAACCTGGGACCAGTCTATTATCAGCAGGATCAAGCCGACAACCTGGGACTAGTCTATTATCAGCAGGATCAAGCCGACAACCTGGGACCAGTCTATTATCACCTGGATCAAGCCGACAACCAGGGACCAGTCTATTATCACCTGGATCAAGCCGAAAACCTGGGACCAGTCTATTATCACCTGGATCAAGCCGACAACCTGGGACTAGTCTATTATCACCTGGATCAAGCCGACAACCTGGGACCAGTCTATTATCAGCAGGATCAAGCCGACAACCTGGGACTAGTCTATTATCAGCAGGATCAAGCCGACAACCTGGGACCAGTCTATTATCACCTGGATCAAGCCGACAACCAGGGACCAGTCTATTATCACCTGGATCAAGCCGAAAACCTGGGACCAGTCTATTATCACCTGGATCAAGCCGACAACCTGGGACTAGTCTATTATCACCTGGATCAAGCCGACAACCTGGGACCAGTCTATTATCAGCAGGATCAAGCAGACAACCTGGGACCAGTCTATTATCACCCTGATCAAGCCGACAACCAGGGACCAGTCTATTATCCCCCGGATCAACTCGACAACCTGGGACCAGTCTATTATCAGCAGGATCAAGCCGACAACCAGGGACCAGTCCATTATCCCCCGGATCAACTCGACAACCTGGGACCAGTCTATTATCAGCAGGATCAAGCCGACAACCAGGGACCAGTCCATTATCCCCCGGATCAACTCGACAACCTGGGACCAGTCTATTATCAGCAGGATCAAGCCGACAACCAGGGACCAGTCTATTATCACCCGGATCAAGCCGACAACCTGGGACCAGTCTATTATCAGCAGGATCAAGCAGACAACCTGGGAACAGTCTATTATCAGCAGGATCAAGCCGACAACCTGGTACCAGTCTCTTATCACCAGGATCAAGGTGACAACCTGGGACCAGTCTATTATCAGCAGGATCAAGCCGACAACCAGGGACCAGTCTATTATCACCTGGATCAAGCCGACAACCTGGGACTAGTCTATTATCAGCAGGATCATGCCGACAATCTGGGACTAGTCTATTATCAGCAGGATCAAGCCGACAACCAGGGACCAGTCTATTATCACCCGGATCAAGCCGACAACCTGGGACCAGTCTATTATAAGCAGGATCAAGCAGACAACCTGGGAACAGTCTATTATCAGCAGGATCAAGCCGACAACCTGGTACCAGTCTCTTATCAGCAGGATCAAGCAGACAACCTGGGAACAGTCTATTATCAGCAGGATCAAGCCGACAACCTGGTACCAGTCTCTTATCACCAGGATCAAGGTGACAACCTGGAACCAGTCTATTATAACCCGGATCAAGCCGACAACCAGGGACCAGTCTATTATAAGCAGGATCAAGCAGACAACCTGGGACCAGTCTATTATCAGCAGGATCAAGCAGACAACCTGGGACCAGTCTATTATCACCTGGATCAAGCCGACAACCTGGGACTAGTCTATTATCACCTGGATCAAGCCGACAACCTGGGACCAGTCTATTATCAGCAGGATCAAGCAGACAACCTGGGACCAGTCTATTATCACCCGGATCAAGCCGACAACCAGGGACCAGTCTATTATAAGCAGGATCAAGCAATCATTTCCTGTCCTTTAGAGCTCTTTGATCTGTTTTGACGTCTTTGTATGCTTTGATCTTTGTTGCTGCTGAGATCTTTGAAATATTAGTTTATAAGGCTTGGGAGAGGAAGTAAATACACTTTGGTGTTGGTTGCAAGCCTACAACCTGGGACCAGTCTATTATCACCAAGAACAAACCGACATCCAGGTACCAGTCATAACATGGATCAACTCTCCAACCTGGGACCAGTCTATTATCACCAGGATCAAGCCGACAACCAGGTACCAATCCATCATAATATGGATCACCTCGATCAAGGCGGTGGTCACCAGCGACCAGTCTATTATCACCTGGATCAAGCCGACAACCTGGGACCAGTCTATTATCAGCAGGATCAAGCCGACAACCTGGGACTAGTCTATTATCAGCAGGATCAAGCCGACAACCTGGGACCAGTCTATTATCACCTGGATCAAGCCGACAACCAGGGACCAGTCTATTATCACCTGGATCAAGCCGAAAACCTGGGACCAGTCTATTATCACCTGGATCAAGCCGACAACCTGGGACTAGTCTATTATCACCTGGATCAAGCCGACAACCTGGGACCAGTCTATTATCAGCAGGATCAAGCCGACAACCTGGGACTAGTCTATTATCAGCAGGATCAAGCCGACAACCTGGGACCAGTCTATTATCACCTGGATCACGCCGACAACCAGGGACCAGTCTATTATCACCTGGATCAAGCCGAAAACCTGGGACCAGTCTATTATCACCTGGATCAAGCCGACAACCTGGGACTAGTCTATTATCACCTGGATCAAGCCGACAACCTGGGACCAGTCTATTATCAGCAGGATCAAGCAGACAACCTGGGACCAGTCTATTATCACCCGGATCAAGCCGACAACCAGGGACCAGTCTATTATCCCCCGGATCAACTCGACAACCTGGGACCAGTCTATTATCAGCAGGATCAAGCCGACAACCAGGGACCAGTCCATTATCCCCCGGATCAACTCGACAACCTGGGACCAGTCTATTATCAGCAGGATCAAGCCGACAACCAGGGACCAGTCTATTATCACCCGGATCAAGCCGACAACCTGGGACCAGTCTATTATCAGCAGGATCAAGCAGACAACCTGGGAACAGTCTATTATCAGCAGGATCAAGCCGACAACCTGGTACCAGTCTCTTATCACCAGGATCAAGGTGACAACCTGGGACCAGTCTATTATCACCTGGATCAAGCCGACAACCTGGGACTAGTCTATTATCAGCAGGATCATGCCGACAATCTGGGACTAGTCTATTATCACCTGGATCAAGCCGACAACCTGGTACCAGTCTCTTATCAGCAGGATCAAGCAGACAACCTGGGACCAGTC